>NW_014557804.1:317578-403606 GCF_001313825.1 Dinoponera quadriceps | reverse complement strand
CGAAGGAGCAGATTCGCAATTTGCGTGGTGCTTCAGATTTCCTTGGGATTAATTATTATACGTACGAACATGTAACAACAATGACTGACATCGATATTAAAGATGTGGGTTTCGACTTCGACCCCGGGGTCATATTAACAGAAGAAACACAATTGAGGGTATAATGCAATTATTATTTTTTATTGCTCTTCCTCTTAACATTTACTTTATTAAGATTTGAAGACTTTTATTTTACTTTATATCAATAAATTCTCTTCCGCTGCATTCTACTTAAATTTACTATTTGTTTAGCAGTTGCCTTTTTTAAATAACTGTTAGTCTATCGTGAACCTTTTGAAGTCGAAATTATTACTAGGAAAGTATAATTTGCGAATGTGAATGATACAATTTTCTCATTTAGGACGCACCATTAATGTTTGGGAAAGTATTACAGCGTATAAACGAGGATTATCATCCCACGATTTATATTACCGAAAATGGTTTTTCTGAATCCGCTTTAGAGGACAAAGCTAAGGTGACATACCTGCGAGGGCATCTCGCAGAAGTGTTAAAAGCCATACAGAATGGTGTCGATATTCGAGGTTACATATTGTGGTCGTTGATGGATAACTTCGAGCTACAATTTGGTACACAGTAAGTTCATTGGATTGTTCAAATGTAATCTGTATTCAGATATAATATTATATAGAATTTACTTCTGGATAACAAGGAATTATAATATTTGTGTCTTCCAGATTTCAATTTGGTCTTTTCCACGTCGATTTTAATCACCCAAATCTCACCAGGACTCCAAGATTGTCGTCTAAATTTATAACTCGTGTTTATAAAACCCGACGCCTGGATTAACCCTAGAATCCTACACATGGATCATTCATGCCTATGTCAAAAATTTCAAGTGTAAGTATTATTGGACTCTCGCTGGTAGGGGCTTCCGATTCTGCGAAAAAATGGATAAATAAAGAAATATTTTTTCGAAATATTTTATGATTTTTTCAATTATTTCCCACCTGGCTTGAAATTTGCCGTTTTTCGTCTCGCAAAATAAATATCTTTGTTTCACATCTAATGATGATCATATTTTTTTCATAAAGTATGTCATTTTAACTAAACGTTACTGTATGGATTTTGTAAAATCTTACAGAGATACGCAACACATTATACAAATTGCAGTATTACAGGCTGATAGCAAATAATCAGACGTAAGCGCTTATGTCGGTCATAGTTAAGGACATAAGCGCTCATGTTTAATTCTCTGCCATCAGCTTAAAACGTTAGGGACACTAGAAATTCTCTATCCGGCAGCCATCGGCACGTCCGACAATACTCGTCATACAACGCATCTAGGGATGGGCAAAATCATTGCTGTTTGAAAAACATGGAAAACTTGCTAGATGAAAATACTGCGTTCTGATTAGTGCATTTGCGAAAATGGATAGAAATGCACCAATCAGAACATAATATATTTCTATACAGCAAACAATCGAACAGTGTACCGCCGGCTTAAGTTTTACCGGGTTTAACAAGTTGGACTGTTATTTTACGGAAGTTTCGCGAGAATAGCCGATCGGTCCGGATGTGCTTTGAGCGCGTTCTCGCGCGGCCTTTGTTCCTCGTATCACATATTTTTCGTTAAAGTCGTTCTACCTCGGCGGAACGCATTTATTCCCCTCTAGACAATTTTAGTGGTATTGGGGTTTGTTCCATAGTGGTAAGTGTCGGCTGCTTGTTACCAAAACTGAAAGAGAAAGAAAGAGAGAGAGAGAGAGAGAGAGTTATTTTAAGGTGTAGTTCCAAAATTTCCGCTACGAGTCGCCATCGTTGCAAACATAACCATGGTTAGGGACGAGTATCCTGCTCCAGAAGAAGAGGTAAAAGAGGAAGAAATGGTCCAAGAAATAGTACAGACGCAGGAAAATAATCAGAACAATGTCAATGAGCAAATGGATGTTGGTGAGGATGAAGATTATTCTAACGGCATTGGGAGATCCCTTGAGTATGATGTATTTTCGGACGATATCAGTAAGCACATGACTTTAAGTAAATATTTTCGAAGACGTGACAATTTGAGATTTGAAAGCGAATTATTACATATATTATGGGGTTTTTAATCATACTTAAGGATTAGAGATTTAGGGATTTCATCAAAGTACATAAAAATGACAAGGAAGGAAACAGAGTAACAATTGCCAAGCACAGTTTGTTTTTCAGCAAATTATTTAATATACATAGGATGGATAATCCATCATATCATTATTTCAAAGTCGTGATATTAAACAATTGTAAGCACTAAATGATTATAAACAAGAAGCAGTAGTATGCGCGTGTGTGCATGTATATATGTGTGTGTGTGTGTGTGTGTGTATTATGAAAAACTGAAACAAATTAATTTTATAATCCTAAACATATATATACATTATGTTACAGGTGCTATGGATATTAAAGCATTAGAGGACCAATTGGACTATCTGCAAATTGCCTTAGATCATTTAGAAAAGAAAAATGATAACATAAGAGCAGAGCTGATTGATCTATTGCAATCTAATCGCGAAGCTAGGAAACAATTTCGAGAATCGCTGGAACAATATGAAGTGGAGAGGCAACAAACAAACTGATACCGACCTTGTATTTAGAATACCATATATTTTGTTAATTTGTTGTCTAGAAATATGTTTATCGTTAGAAATATCTAAGCACTGTTGATTCCAATCATAAAAAAAAAATATTTCATGTATGTGCGATCAATATTATTATATGATTATGACGAAAATTCGATTATTGTATATATGAATGTTATATGTAAAACTTCCAAAGCACATTCCTGATAAGAAAAAAAAAAATAAAATGTATCAAACACAAGAGGATATTATTATTATTATAACAAATATGATGAATATACATGAACAGTTACATAAATTTTATTTTTTAGACACAGTAAACAAACAAATTTAACATAATTGTCGGTGGTAGCAAAAGTATTTTTGTTCCGCTAATTTCAACTACATTTACAATGGATTTAATTGTTTTAAATTATTATTGACAGATGCACGAATCAAGAAACTGGTATAAACATTTCTGTACATATCGTAGATCTGCAAAATAGGATATCTGTTACGTTATCATTGATTACTCAAGTGGATTAAATGATGTGCACTTCTTGACATTACTAGATATCAAACGCGTAACACCGGTGAGTGAAAATTTAAATTATCAGCTCAACTACTGGCCCCTAATTACTTATCCCTGAAAGAAAGAAAGAAAGAAAAAGAAATATATCATATTTAATTTTATATTTGTTATTACGGTTTGGCCGTTTTTCTCAATGTAATCCGGAACGATGTCCAATAAAAATGATTTATCTTTTGGGAATAATTCTAAAACCAAGTCACATTGGACATCGTTTTCCAAGCTGTCTCGAGAGAAAACAAAAAGAAAACATTTAAATCTTAGTACAGATTTATAATAAACATAATAACCCTTTAATGTTTTATTTTAAACATTAAATTGTAACGTAATTTCTAATAAAAAGCGTTTTCAGCGTCGTCAGACATCGCAATTCCTAAGATTTTAAGGGTTATTACAATCTTCGGCTTTTTATCAGAAATTATACACATTGGCTACGTAGGGATGGACAAAATCATCGATGATTTTCAAATATCGATGTTCGCTCATTGAAAATAGTATTATATCTAGAGAAAATATTAGGGACTCTAGAAATTCTCTATCCGACAATCAATCGGCACATCCGACAAATTCGTATCGACGCATCTTCAATGAGTAAACATCGATGATTTTACATCCCTACTGGAAAACAACCTATGTGTCTTCGTCGACTTTTCTCACTACTTGTATTATTTGAATATCATGTGAATGAATACGACATGAAATTGCTTGTCGAACAATTTCATGTGAGATATACTATATTTTCATCGCAGGCAGAAACATCCGATTAAACGAGAATTCACTTTTGCACCAATCAGAACGCAGTATTTCTAGAACACAAGCAATCCAGTACAAATATAAGCATCGTGTGCCACAGGTTTTATATTCACGTTGCATTATATAAACTGTCCACCACGTGAATCACGACCCAGAAATCCCACGATCTGGTAGCCAGTAGATGAAAATTCCGCACCACATTCCGTATTTACTAGAAAAATGCATTTTCCGGAAGTTACTAAAAAAGAATAATTTCCTACTAGACGGGATGCGCTGCGAAATTAATTTAAAAATGTTGCAATTTTTTGTCCACAATTTTGTGTACAATTCAATAGATTTATCTTGAGCCAATTTCATGTTTAACGCCTTATTGTATTTGTTTACAAATTACCTTACTTTTTATACATTAAAAGAATAATATACAATCAGCGGATGAAAGGTCGCAACACTTTCACCCCGACAAGTTCCACAGCATATATCCCGCATTTAACAAGAAAATTGTATCTACTGAGAATTACCGAAAGATGAATTCTCCTTTTATCCACTGACTGTATTGTTAAGCTTACGACACGCAAGACGTATCATACAAATCTAATATACCAAAATAAAGATAATTTGGTATGAAATGAACAGTTGCTACGCACGCTAAATAATCGGTATGAGGAAAAGACGAGAAACATCAGCGATCTACAATCGCGATGTTGGCTGAACTATATCACGTTTTAGGACAAATCTCAGCCAAGAGAGCCTCGATTTGAGTATCGCGTGAGACAAAAGTATCAAGTAACGATTACAAATACAAGTGCATCGGAATTTGATATCTCAGACAGAATGCGATATTAATTATTACATAATTGTTGCGGATACGCACGCTCGAAATCTTTTACCGAACATAAATTCGACATTAATGTAAACGGTCAGCAAACACTATTTTACATAATACAAAAATACATGTGAGAATGACCGCCGATAATAATCATTTTAACAATAAATATTTATCATATGCGATAGCAATTCTTCCGAAATAAATTTCCTCGCATTGCCGAAAACTCTACGATAATAATTCCTTCCCCTTTTTTTTACATTATATCGATGTTATGCTTAAAGCTTTACAAATAGTAAAATCTAAAGACTAATTTATGCAGGCAAAGCATTCCGTGTCCAATAAGAGAATTTGTTTCTCAATAATTCTCAGGAGATATATTTTCCCATTGGACACTAGATATTTGAATCTGCCGACTGTATGTGACCCAAGGATGTGTTACATGATAGATTTTACATTAATTTTTAAATAATACATATTACGTAAATATTGCTTTCACCGATGAATACAAAAACTTAGCTACTTATTTCTGAAGATTCAAATAAAACGTCATTATAAGATACAATAAAATAATAGATATAATAATAGTTGATCGCTGTCTAATCTAACGTGCACTCGAGTTCCCTGACCTGTGCAAGTCGCAGATGTATCAAACAAGTGCGAACACTGAGGCAACTCACCGCATTCGTGCTGAGTAGATTCATACATTCTAATGTATGAAAGGGCAACTCATTAACTTATCAATAGAGGTTCAAGATTAAGGTTTCTGTATTTTAAGCAACTGCATTTGCTTTTCTGCTACTTCGCCGCTCAACGCGCATAATAGCATTATCCATTCACAAACAGGTTTTGGTGAACAGAATAACAATCAAGTCAATATGTTGATATCAATAACGGTCAGTATAATCTTATATACTTAAATATTAATCTTAGAAAATTAATTTCCTGAGGTCCACATAACGAATAATAAACAACACTTGTCGATCATTCTTATCATTGGTTTCTCAAGAGATAATAGCTTCTATTAAACATTTCTCGAGATTACGAGAGAGAGAGAGAGAGAGAGAGAGAGAGAGAGGGGGGAAGGAAGCACTTCTATTGTATATAAAATACTGAAACCTTAACTTGTACTATCACTTTTTACGTTTTATCTTGTACTATAGTGAGATAATTAGCAGTAAAAGAATAAAAAAGGTTTAATTTTTGATAAAGGATTTCCTTTTAAGGCTCCTGGTTCTTCGCTACGGTTTTCTTAATTAATGACATCGAAAGCGAGAATGTAAACAAAGAGATTGATATTACATATAGCCTACTTCTTTTTTAATCTATTATCATAATTCTATCACATTCATTTTATGGTTATTTAATGATTGTTACAGTAAAAAAAAGTTTTCGGGCTATATTACAGATCTGCTCGATCGATTATAAATGCCATTTTATGAATATATCTTGTTATTGCAATGTTATTTTACAAGAAATTTTGGCATGCTTTTCTTATTTCTGATGTCATGAATTAAGATGGCTCAGGAGCCTTAAAATATATTGTACAGAAATTTTTGCATCTTAATATTATACGTTGATACATTTTACGGACAATTTTATAAATTTTTTTTAATTGAACTTTAAATTAAATTTCAATTAGTTTACCAACATTTTTGTTATATATTGTACATTTTTTTTATAGAATATGCAATTTTATATACAGCCAAACGAGAATGACGATTTTTATGGTTTTATATTACTTTTAATTCGCATAATTTCGTGTAAATTCTCTTTTATTTAGATATCTATTTAATATCTAATTTATATTATTTAATTTCGCTCAGCAAATTTGTTAAGACTTTTTTATAAAACATTAGTCGTCAGTTCCGTAGCATATTTTACTATATATCGATGGCTAAATAGTGATATCTCGTATCTGCAAAAACGGTTATTTGCGTATTTTTAGTTCAATTAAAAATTTTTCGACTTGTTAAAAATATTTTACCTTTATTGTAAAAAAAAATCGGAAATGAAAAATAACTAAAGAATAGAGAAGAAATTTGTTGTTTCTCTCCCTCTCTCTCTCTCTTAAAACAAAATGAGTTTTTTATTTCAATCCTATCATCAAACGATTCTTACGTATCAGATCTTTTGTTCTTTCTGAAAACCTCCGATTTCGTAAATACGAGGAATCACTTCTGTGAGCTATCGATATAATAGATATAAACTAAGTAATTCAAATTACGTGTTGCCATCGACATATGAATATCTAAACTGAACTGTACTATCAATCAAATCCTGCAATACTGATGATTTCGACAAACCACATTGACTATAAGTAGAGCCTCGTTACAAATTTTCCATCTATAAGACTTCCCTCATTTAGAAGTTCTTTCTCATCTCCAGATATTTTTATCAGCCCTAGAGTCCTGTCCACATCACTGTTCGTTAGTCTCACACTACTTCAATGCTTTTAGAGTGCTATTTCGCATACGTTTACTAATAACTGTTCAGTATTGCATGATATCGTAACCGCTGATCACAATTCTCTACGTGCCCATATGCTTATATTTTTGCACATAGAATAGGCAAAGATTAGACAGTTCACGCGCTATTGGAAAATGGCTCCGTTATAAATTTTGTACTTCTCTAGCTTCCTAAAGCCAGATTTATAATCACAACGCTCTACTGAGTTCATTCTACGTCCGTTAGCTTAAAGCAAAGGGAAAATTATAGTATTTTAGTCATTCGGTCCACAAGTAATTGTAAACTTCACGTTTTCAGCAAATTATATAACAGTATAAAGCCGAATATATATTTAAAGAAGCGACGGTGTAACTATGTGAAGTGCCGCGATTTCCCTTTACGACTAATTAGATCTCCCTCTCATAAAATGCTTCGTCCAAATGTCGATGATGTATTGCCGTATAATACGTATTTAATTCTACTTTTCAGTTGTGAGAAAGTAGAAATTTACCAAGAATAGCGAAACTTATAACCTGGAGTCCATATCATTATTTTGGAAATTATCGAGATTGAAAAGTGGAATTTTATCATCCTCTTCATTTAAAGAATCAGGATCGAACGTCAAGTCTGCAGTTACATTTGTCGTTTCAGGCGTTGCCAACGAAGATGACGGATTTCCATTCAAAAAGATGTCATCCAAATCAAGAACGTTTGATGAATTATATGTCATAAGTTCTCCACGATTCAATCCGCTTAATGATTCTGGATCTACACAATCAGAGTCACTTCCATTCAACCCGTGTAGTGTTTCATTATATTTATTCAATTGGATGAAAAAATTAAAAAGTTCAAAACTCAAATTCTAATTAATAAAAATTAAGTCAACTTACTTTGGATATGATTCTCCTCCACTTTCTTGCAATTCTCTTCTGGATTCAATTCCGAATTAAGTAGTAACTCCGACGGCAAATCAGGTGGTAAATCCGGTATTGCAAATGATATGGCATCGTCGGAATTGAGCAACTGCAAGAAAGAAATTGATATTACAAGCAAAAATACGGGAAAATGCCTCTCATCGATTTTAATAAGCTTTGGATATGTTGCAAAGCGGCCAAAAATATCAAATTTTTACTATTTTATAAGTGCTTATTTCTCCAGAAACAAGAGGAAATTCCATTTTTAGCAAATATCATTGAACTCATGAATTGTATAGAAACATCATTTTTATACAAAGTTTTATGGTATTTTATACTGTTTACACAATGATATATTCAGAGTTTTGTGAAAATATCAAATTTTTAAATTTACCCCTATCTATTCAATTATTTTCGCGAATTTTAAGACTTTCATAACAACTAAAATTAAAAAAAGATTATCTTAAATTATTTATATTAATTACAGTACTAATATTTACCTCAAGAATAGTATTAGCATCAATGCTGTAACCATCACCGTTTAACCTCTCACGGAAGCCTTCCAAATTATTTTCCATCGTTTCCAAATAACTGCACAATGTATCTCTATATAAATAATTATTGAAATATGAGGATTTCATATGTCGCTACGATATCCGTCATGTACTTTAGGTCAATGTGAATAAAATGTCTTTTACTATTTACGCAAGATACTTCTCTATCCTCGCAGATCGTCCCACTACCATTATCTATAGTCGCGTAAGTTTACATCTATTCTAACCTGTAATTAGTTTCAGCCACACCTGACGAATTGACACAGCTTAATGACAAATCCTTAGACGTACTCGCCACGTTGCAACTGTCATTCTCTTCGCGCGGGGATTTTACTGCTGCGTTTTCCTTGTAGCGGTTTCGATTGCTATTACTCTTCAAAACACTTTTACCATTATAAATATGACTGGAACTCTCGTTTATTTTACTGGGCCTGCGACCGACATTTATTCTGTTACTGACATTATTTCGTGTCTTATGGTTGTTGCACACGTCCGGAACCTGTATTAGAGCATCTCCAAAATTTCCTGAATTAAAAGTATCATTGTCCGAAGTATCATCATCCACATCCACATCTACTGAGGGTTCCATATCTATTTCCTGATCAATGTTTTGTTGACAGTTTTTCATGTTAGCTGCCATTGCCATAAGTTTAGAGCTGCGAACCGTTGCCACGGGTACTGGCTTGGATCCGATGGTCTCATCGTTCAATATAGCGACATTCATCGGTGTCTCCTCGCTGACCGGCATTTCGAGCAAATGTAACTCTTCCCTACAAGTGAGGATAAATCAATGCCAATACACACTTCTTATATTACAATATCATTCAGAATCTTTTTCATCCAACTTCATTAACCTCTTGTATGTGTGGGCGCATATATGCAGTCCGACAGGTGCTATTGACTGCATCGACTGTGGGTGCACATATGCGTCTTTTGCGTTTCTTCGGTTTATATTTTCGACACAAGCAACAGTTATCAACTATTGTGATTGGAATCTGTCTTATGTCTCAACAACCATAATCAATAAACTACGTCAGTAAACAACAATCATTTACAAAAGGTTAATATGACAAATCAAGATAAATAATACAATAGAAGTACGAGGAAAAATCTATCATATGTAAACAAAATCTACCATGTATACAGGGTGGCCCAGATCAACAGGAACAAACTTTGTGAGGGCGTAGAACGAATTGAGATGAACAAAAGAAAAATTCTCCATCATTTTGCAAACGCAAAATTTTGAGTTATTAATTACTGAAAATGGGAATGTATAGAGGCTTCTTTAACCAATAAATCAAAAATTTGCATGTTGTTTGCAAAACGATGAACGATGAACGATTAATTCTTCATTAATTATTGCGGATTCTACAAAATGGTACATAGCAAATAAGCATCAACTAATTTCTAAACGCTCATATGAACATTTTTGCTTAAAATGACCGATACTATAACTATATACTATAACTTCCCAGAATATTGACATTTCTCTCTAGGACATCCTGTATAAAATAAAATACATATTCATGCAAATATTCTTAATTCACGGTATCAAATTAATAACAACAGAAAATATTGCTGCTATCAAGTAAATATAATTATATTTAATGTGAGCCGATATTATGCAGAGAGTAAACATAAAAGGTAAAAATTATGTGACAACAGAATATAACATTCGTCCCTTTCATTCGCAGTTAACGCGTTCACTTAAGGACATTTTTTTCTTTTTTTTATTTTTAGTTGTTAGAAATAGTGAGAAAAATAAGTTTTATTCATGGAAAAGTGAGAAAATAGCGAGCCAGTTAAAAAAAATGAGTAAATATGAGTCTTTTCGAAATAATTTGTACGTCAAAAATTAAATTGTCTATCTATTATACAATTTCTTTAAAAGATTAAAAATACCGACTTTATAGTGAAAGTTAATGAAAAGCACAATTTGAATGATGAGAAACAAAAAATTACGTGATTTGTTTGTTGATAACTCGTTTTGGCATGGTGGACAAACAAGAACTTGGATGGACAAACGTGAACAAATTGTAAACAATAAATTTCCCTACATAATTTGAAAGAAACAGTTGTGTTCGGGTCGGTCATTGTCTAAACCTGATACAAATACCTGATAAAATTTTAAAAATAAAATAAAAATTCTTCATTTTATTAATATTGTGTCGTCGGAGTATTTTTTATTTTCTTTGAATCTTTTTTTCGTCTATACGAAGAAGCTAGTTATTGAACATGATTTCTTGTAATCGATTTTTTATTTTTGCAAGAGCTCAAGTCTAGTAAGAAAAAAGTGAGAAAAATGAGTCTTTCTTGAATGAGAAGTAAGTTATACCCCTATACTTGCAAATAAATTTGATGCTTCATGCAAAATAATAACGTAAGTTTATAATACCTCTACGTAACAAAATAATTACAGACACTCGATTGCAGAGCGGATACTTTTTCTATACATTTCGAGACACTTTCCATTAGACTTCGTCTATTGAGAGTAGCTATCCTATGAAAATGATTCAAAAGCAAATTCTTCTATTAGACTTCGGCTGTGTTCTGAAGTGAACCGAAAAGAAAACATGTTCTGCAAACGACTGTAGTGGGTGAGAAATATTTGCATGTATCATTTACTTTAGAGTAAATATTTCATGTTTATCATGATAAAAGCGCACTCTAGCAACGGCTTTCTTTTTTACTATGATTCTAATATTATCAAAAGAGATGAGCCGTGCAAATATAATTTCTGCCCACTGTATTTTAAAAGTACCAACACCAAAGAAAAATAACGGAATGATGTCAAATCGAACCTAGGTTTTTCTCCATTTTCCAACGGCGGGATCAAAATTTTTACAGGTACCTTGGTTTTCCATCTGCTGATATTTAAATACAGGTTGTATGATAAATAATTGAAATATAACTATTGAAGTTGTATAAAACTTAATGAAGAATCTGAATAATTTTGACGTCAAAATACTGTATATCGCTAAAATCTACGGAATTTTGATTAATATTTTGTCATTTCAATTTTTCAGAATATTTGCATATGAGACAAGTAACCATCACGATACGGTAGACATTTTTAATCATTTCTCCGGTAGTAACCGTTGTTACACGTCCACTGCGCAGTTACACAACTGTACTTAAACTTGGCAATTCAGTTCTTAACTATTGAAAATAAAAGAGCAAACTCCAAAAGTATCGAATCCAACTCTGCTTTGATTTCGGTTGGAGTCGAGTCTTTTAAATGAAAATACTTTATCACTGCCCACAACTCAGTTTTTTCCATTCTTTATAAGATCACTCGTAACGTTTATTTCGACACACAACAAAGACTAACCGATAGATCGCACTATACTATCATATTTAACCTAATAAAGGAAGATTCTAAAATGTGATACTGAAAATATGATAGAATTTGCGACATCTCTATATTACATGGTCATGTATTTTTTGAACAACTCCTATATAAAGACTACAACATTTGCACACACCTAACACTTCACAAATTCTTGTTGTGTTCAATAGTATATAGTTAAGTAGTTTTTGTGTTATAACATGTTATAAAAAAAATATATATATATATGGTTAAAATATACGTAGTTAAAAAATGTGTATATACGCGGACACTTTATATATAATGTATTTATATATGAGAGTATCCCCCACAGTGAAGATGTAGATATATGCAAATGCACGCTATCCTCACACTGTTAAATCAATTACAGTTGCCGCTGATGACTAATATCACATAGTAAGAAGTTAGGATGCTTACTCGTATTTACCCTGTATATATACGCAGAATGTCTCATTTCAAACGATTACATTTAAAAGTTATTTTCAATTTGAGGAAAAATATATTTTAGGCAAGAGTTGTATGGTCTGTAAGGGGATAAATAACGGTGAAATTAATTTTTGAAAAAATCAATTATTCCAGTTTATGAGAAAGTCACCTTAAATAGAATGCTCTATTTTTGATAGTAGATTCTTGTTAAGCAGCTAATGTTGAAACGATTCCAGGCTTGTAATTGTTCTTAATTTTGTTAAGAACTCGCGGAGATGTAACGTCAATTTTTCGATACTGCCGTCACTAAAATTACCCAAATTACAATTTTGTATTTTTTTTTTTACAATTGAAAATAATATTTTGAGAGATGATCATCATTTAAAACGGTGATCGTTTAAAACGGGACACCCTGTATAACTAATTTATATGAAATATTAATAGAATTTGCATTTTTTAAATTATACATTTTATCATTATATATGGATATATATATGAACATATATGCAATTCATATAATAAATAGGAAATATAATTGATCAAACTTACGTTTCTTTGTCAAGAACTTCTTGTATTACATGCACTTCCGATGAATCAAGCATTTCGATCTCATCCGCCTCCAATGAATCAGAAATTCCGATCTCATCCGCCTCAAATTGACCAGACGTTTCGATCTCATCCGCGTCCGATGGACCAGGTATTTTAATCTCACTCGCTTCCGAATATTCAGGATGTGTTATTAGATGAATACTTTCCTCGCTGTCATCGTCCACCGGTACCTCCAATTTAGTATAACCATCGGTAGATCCCGGACTTTGAACAGCTGGATCTTCACTTTCCAACATACTAGAATGAAAAATTGTGAAGGAATTAACATGCATACCACACGACACATATGAATCTGGCACACTGATTTTCATGAGATGCTGACATCACATATATGTGTGTAATATACGATCATCGTATTTTTTTATTATATATATATAAATTTTACTGAAAATCGACCTGCTTTACCCATCGTCTTTTAAAACATTATTTCTCAAAAAAAAAAAAAAAACAGTGCACATGAATAAGATCTATTTACTAACTCGCTATCGATATATTCAGAGGCCAATCCAGGTTCAGATGCATCAAGTTCATGAATTACCGGTCCAGTGGGTGAGGTTTGCGGCTACAAAAATAAATATTTAGAACTATAGAAATTAATATGAAATTAAACACAAGATATGTTGCAATAATAATCTCACCTCTGCCAATTTACTTTTTCTACGTGGAGGACTTGAATTGTCTATCATCAATGGATGGTATAGGCGTCTTTTAACCGTTAGACCATTTCTCCTTGACTGTACAAGAGTAACGAGGAAGTGAATAAGTTTATTAATCAATTTATGTTGTTGCATATTTTTCTGGCTCAGTATCATCAATTCTCTCCACAATGTTGTATTTTCATGTTTCACTGTATTCAACAATTTCTCAAACTCGTCTTGACGTGCTCGCATAGTTTTCACATCCGTTAACACTGAACTCACTAAATCTGGCGCGCTAGGTTCTTTTATATCTTGATTTTGAATTTTGTTGTGCGCAATCTAGTTGAATATATTTAATATATTAATGTAAGATTTATTTAACAATATATAATACTAGAAAGAACATCTGCACGTTGTTATTATACCTTTCTCTTGATCTGAGGTAACGTATAGTTATGTCCCTTACAAAAATGCGGATGCGCAAATTCCATTTCGTCCTTATCGCACTTTAGGCCACCCTGTTCTACAGATGCTTTCTTGTGAAATCCATCTTAAAAGTGAAAGATCTATTTTGGTTTTTTTTCTCAATATGTAGAAGGGGGAATTGGGTAATACTGAGATAGAACAGGCAGAACTGAACAGAAAAGTCATGTATCATTTTACAAAATTCACAATAGTTAATGAGGAATTAATTTAAACTTTTTTGTTCACCTCAACCCGTTCTACATCCTTACGAACTTTGTCCATGTTGATTTGCGACACACGCACACTGTCTATTCCGAAGAATTATATAAAACTTGCTTGTACTTACACATATTCAGTTGCCGCACGAAACTAGCCATGTGATTGTGTTTATAATAATGCGGCAATAATTCTTTCGCAAACCGTGCTGAGTCTTTGATTATGAAGCTTTTTCCACTCTAGAAAACATCAGGTTAATTATTATACTTTACGCACTCACATACACACGCATTTACGCATGCGTGATGTATATCATATGATCATTAAGAGTTAACCCTTTACACTCAAGGAGCCCTCGAGTGCAAAGGGTTAATAAGAAACAAAAAAAGAAATAAAAAATGCAACAGAAAGGAGGAGAAAATGAGATTGTGCGTCAAAATCAGAATAATAGAAGAGGAAGTATCCAAGGGACATCTGAATATACAGATGCAAGCGATGACAAGTTGAATATAAGAGAAGTAGACAGATTGATATATCTTACATAGCTACACATAGCCAGCCTACTTTTTTGGAAACAACCTGTGTAAAGCTACAAATGATGTAATTTTCCATCTAGGGAGTAATATAACATATATGCCAATTGTATTATCAATAGCTCACACATTAAACTTTTTATTCATGCCAGTTTATATTTTAAATATAGGAAAATTATTATAAAATATTTCATAACATCATTAGCTACATTCAGCAGAAAAAAGCAGTTTTGCAACTGTTATAAAATTCGTTAATCTAATTGGCATATATTCTTAATCTTAATCTTGGTTGAACCTAAAAGCATATATCAATCAGATTCATGAATTTTATAACAGTTTTATTACTGATCATAAGATCCTTTTAATGGTTATTAAGTTAAAAAAAATATATATATTCATAGTTAACTTTACTTAGTGATGAATGTAAATAAGATTTACTTAGCTCACTTAACCACCAAATTGAGAAAACCGAAGGAGGCAATCTTTCATTTGAATGAAAAATAGATCTTTAAGCTATGATAACACATACAACCTATTTAGATAGTTTGAAAAACGGTAAGAACCTTACGATAGTAGCGAATAGTAAATGTAATTTATGCGAACGTCGCAATAGAGCGCCATTAGGATCGCGGAAAAAGCAGTGAATAATTCGTTGTTTTAGGTTGTAATTGCATGCCGACGGCGACGGAAATTCGTCGCCAACCAAAGAAACCCGAACGCGATCGCCAATATTTCGCTCGTGTAGGTGATTATTCGCGCAACGTTACCTTGCTACATCGCATTAAACAATCGGCCGCTGGACGCAGTCCGAGTCGTAAAATAAAATTGCACTCACCGCTGACCAACAAATAAGATTGTTGGTTTCCGGCATGTTGACGATCGCCCAGAGTTTCGCAACGAACATCGCTACATTGCCATGTGGTTGAGATGTACTCGCTTCCCCATCGGGGGAAACCGATTTTGCAGCTTTAGCTACTTTATTCATTTTACCAATATACACTTTTCCTCAGCTGATGTCCTTCGCGTCTCAAAGTATAATGGTGAAGCGAACCAATGTTTTCTGCTGCAGTCCCGGCGATACTGTGGAAAAGGGAACAGAGAAGAAAGAACTCATACACTAAAGGCCTGCACACATGTAGTCTTTTCGCATTGCTCTGGCTCGATTCTGGTGTCATTTGTAACTATTCGTATACGTAACTTGCGAATGATACCCAGTGAACGTACTGCTTTTCCCAGTACTAATCCAATATGTAAGACGAGGATATTTTGTCTCGCTCTAACTTATCACAGAAGTTCAGCAATGTAACTAAAAAGAACAGACCAATGGGACGCTTTCCAGCAACGGAATCTAGGATATGGTCCATTTGAAGCTGAAAACGTTTTGAAATGCCCAAAGAAAGAATATGATTCCATATAGCACTTCTCGAAGCATTTATAACATGAAATGGATCCTACCTACAGAATGAGTCTATTTTCTATTGCAGTACTGGTTGTACCAGCTTGCACTGTAGGAATGGACAAAATTATCAACGTTTGAGAAACATCGATGTTCGCTCATTGAGGATATTATGTCTAGAGGAAATGTTAAGGACCCTATAAATTCTCTATCCGACGGCCGATCTGACAAACTTGTAGAATGCATCCTCAGCGAGCGAACGTCAATGTTTTTCAAAAACATTCGTTTGTTTGTTAGCACTAGCTCTGCAAATAGCTTTTAGCGCTAAATAGCACTAACAGTATCCCCCCGAACGCACCCTACGAGAGCCATTAGAATGTTCTTTATACTTAAATAGAGTTTAACATAGGCCGGGTTCAAAAGTACAAGCGATCAGTAAGCGGTTATTGATTATTAGTCTTTACCGTTAGACCTCTAAATTTAGACCAATTATATTGACGAATTATATTTACCCGACCGTCGTATTTTCTGAACGCAACCTGCGTGCACCTTGCGTGCGATCTTTAAGATCGTGAATGGGGGAGTCTTGGCAATTGGTCGATCGACGTGTGACATGCGCGCCTCCGGCCAATGGGAGCGAAATCAGGGGACAAAACTCAGGCTCACCAGCAATATGGCTGTCAGTATAAATTTGATGCCTCTAACATGAGTTTCTCTCCGAGAAATTTGACAAGCGTATGCGTAGTTTTGCGACACGCGCGGCGTGATGTGACTTTCGTGAGCGTGCTACGCTGGGATACGGCAATGCAGGTTGGCTGATGCTGGTGCGAGGCAGTGAGAACGCTTCCCGAGAGAAAGAGAACAGGTATACACACGTCATCCCGTATCACTCTTGGCGATCGGCTCGTTATGTCCATATTGCGCCATGGCCCGACGCTCTGCGACTTTGCGCGCGTCTCTTAACAAGCGCGCACAATCGGGGTTCGCGTATATCCGCCATCCTGTCGTGGATGGTACCACCGCGCGATATCGCGCAATGGTTTCGAGACGCGTTCTCACCAGACCTCTCTTTATATCTCTCTCTCTCTCTCTCTCTTATCGTCTCCGCCCCATCTCCTTGCATCTTGTATCCTCTCGCATCTTCGCATCCTTCCATGCTCGGAGTCTACCCTTCCTGCCCCGATAATCGGTCGCTATGACATTGCTCTTTTCCACTTCAACGGAAGATCATGTCTCACAAATTGACCTCCCAGGATGCCAGAAGGAAGTATCAATATTTGTTTTATCATTTTCTCAGTGTTATGTATTATCGTGTACTGAAGGCCACAATATGAGGATTATTGTTTATGTAACATGCTCCATATGTTGTTTCCCTTTTGTTTTTATATTATAAGTTATATTTGGTTATTCGCATAATTGTAGGATTTAAGTTCTCGACCGATATTACACAGTTGGTAACTTCAGTTTGTTTCATACCAGAGCTGGAGGATCGATGTTTTGAGTACAACCGAAAACTACTCGATAGCGTTAGTATCAATTCGTAACTTATACATATGTATACTTTCTGACAACAGTTGTAAAGAACACAAACAATAACAAATAGTAATCACTTTATTATTATTATTTGACTTCAGGTATTCATAAGTGATCTACCCAACGATATTATACACAATCATGACATCAAGGTAAATTTATATGAAAGAAATTACATAACTCTAATATATATTCTAGTATAATAGTCTTTTAGTAAATGATACATAACCCTAATATATATTCTATGATTGTCTTCTAGTAAATGGTATAATCTAGTATATTAGATTTCTTGCAATGCTTTGAATACATAAATATTGATGGAATTATTTGCATACGAATGAGAGAAATATTTTTATAAAATCAGGTTATAGGCTACTCAGAATAGTAGATGCTTCCATATGTGTAGTGTAGTTTTTTTTCAACGTTGTCACTTTTTACAAGAATCATGAATAATGATTAGTTTATTAATTAATTTTTCTTTTATTTTATGACTGTAGTTTTTGTATTATATACATAATAACACCTGTTTCTTCTAATTTGTTTATACACTCACTTTTTGTTATATGCTTACAGATTGGATAGATTATTCATACTGTTAGAGACTGGAACAAACATAGCAACCAAACGAGCAGCCGCGCAACAGTTGGGAGAGGCACAGAGACTGCATCCTCATGATCTACACCATCTGTTGGCAAGAGTTTCTACCTTACTAAAATCATCACAATGGGATACCAGAATATCTGCTGCTCATGCTGTACAGGCTATACTTTCCCAAGTTCCACCTTGGAATCCAGATCCTGTCAACAAAAAATCTAGTAACATCCTCATATGTCTCATAATTAAAAGTTTTTTTTAAGGAAGAGAAAGGGAGCAAGAGAATTCTGAATGTGTGTGTCTTTTGAATTGACAGATGAATCGGATACGGCAAGACGCAAGACCTCCGTGAAATTGAAATTGGAGAACTTTGATGTGAGCAAAGTTCTAGCTCGTAGTACGCATCTCACTGGGTCTGAGGGCAGTGAGTATGATCTAATTATAGCCGAGGGAGAGCAACTGTCAGTTCCCAATCAGAAGGAAAATCTGGCGATGAAGCTAGGTTTTCACCCGCGTCTGATGGATTTCACCGCTGACTTGTTTACTATCGAGGAACTCACCTCAACGGTGCAGTCACCTTGCACGAAGCAAATTGCTACGACGCTTGTCGACGAAACCTTAAAACAGTCGGAAGGACTGAGCAGGAGGGAGATGAACAGAGCAAAGCGCAAGGTATTGAGCTCTTGTTAAAACTCCTGTATATATGCTGCAACTGTTTGATGACGTCGAAAACGAGGAAAAGCGTGTCGAGAATTCTTGCGATATATGTTCAAATAGAAAGATGTATCCACTTTGTGGGTATATACCGCAAGAATTCTCGGCATTTCCTTTGAAGATATTCACGTGATCGTCCTTTACACCCATATGAATAAATTTCGCAATAAAAATATGAACTTGTATTTTGATAATACAGGCACGCCAGTCGGTTTCGAAACAACGTTCACGCGAGCCCGACGATCGGGAAGACCATGTGAACTCCTCGAACGCCCAGTCGCCAGATGATTCTACGGAGCCTTTAGTGAAAAAAATGTTAGTAGAGGAAGTGATCTCGTCTGACAGTGGGTCTAAATCGTCTGGCACGTACAGCGAGCCAGCGAGCGGCGTTCCAGATATAACTGGATGTTGGCCAGACACCGTCATAGATTGGCCTTTGGAATCTTTCGCAGAGAGTCTGTGTCAGGACCTGTTCAGTCAGAAATGGGAAGTACGTCATGGAGCAGCGACAGCTTTACGTGAACTTATAAGACTCCATGGAAAAGGTGTGCAAATCTTTCTTGTCTCGTGATATTTGATTCGTTGAAACGTACAATCGTAACGTTTGAATAATTTTGTCAATTAAACCTTGAACTGTTGTTATCTTTGCACTACATTCGTTTGTCCACGCTGCTTTCTTATTTATCGCCAATATTTCTTTTTTGTGAACAATATAAATGTGTGTGTTGTTCAGGGGCAGGCAAGTCTCGAGATCAGACTTTGGAGGAAATGACAGAGAGCCACCACAGATGGATAACCGATGCCGCTTTACGATTATTATGCGTGTTGGGTCTCGATCGGTTCGGAGATTTCGTTTCCGATCAAGTAGTCGCGCCGGTGCGAGAAACGTGCGCGCAAGCGTTGGGATCGCTTCTGATGTTAGTGCCCGCTAAATCGCAGGTTGACAGCACAGTTAACGTCTTTCACGGGATACTCTCGGTAATGATGAAACTGCTGGAGCACTACGAGTGGGAGGCCAGGCACGGTGCTCTCCTCGCACTCAAATATTTACTTGCCGTACGGGACGACTTGTTGGACGAAGTGCTGCCGAGGGTGTTCCCCTCTGTTATACAAGGACTGTCTGACCCTGTGGATGATGTCGGTGCGGCTGCCGCGAGTGCGCTCATACCGGTAGCATCGGCACTCCCGCGATTGTTTAAACCGTCGGAACTCGAAGCAATCGTGGTACGCCTTTGGCGATTATTGAAGGAACAAGATGACCTTGCAGCTGCTTGCAACAGTTTTATGGGCCTGTTGGCAGCGATACTCTCGTTGCCCACCGCACAAGCCTGCTTAAAGCCTCAACCGTTATCGCAGGTATTTAACCGTTATCCAGCGATATTTTTTTTCATTCGAGAAATATTTCACACTTGTCCACGCATACACTGTCGATTAATGATGCATATATATTATAGGCTTATTTTATATTTAGCCAAACGCTCGAATGACCTAAGTTGTAAAGAATTAGAATGGCAAGACAGAAACTTGTGTCCGATCCGTAATTAAATGCTCGCATGTTCAGGTATTGCCACGTTTGTGGCCGTTTCTCAGCCATCCGAGTTCAAGCGTACGCAAGGCCACATTGCAGACGATGCAAACGTTAACCGGCGACGATCGCGCCGACGACAAGAAGGAACGCTGGGGCGAGAACGGTACGTTGGGACTTCAGGAAGCGTTACGACATGTGTTTCAGTGCGCGTTGATCGAGCACATACCCGCGATACAGGACGTGGCGGAAAGCGTCTGGGAAAATCTAGTCGTAAATAGTGATCTCGAATTACTGCTGCACGCGGCGTGCCCCCTCGTCAGCACGTGGCTCTGTCTGGCCATGCAGCCGGAATATGTACCGTTCAATCCGAGCTTGTTGCTGACAGTCGCCAGTAATGCTAAGGGCGCGAAATACAATCAAACGGTCACCTACTCCGACGGCCAGCAGTCCGACTCGAACGACAACACCGGTGGTAACACCAACGTGAACGCAAAGTCGTTGTCCGAGCTGAAAATCTACATCGGAGGGATCGAGACGGTAGCGCAGAACGTGCGTAAAGCGAACGTGGTGCAGGCTCGTTGCAGAGCGTCTCGAATGCTAGGATTGTTGTCCCACTACTTAGTGCAGCCTGCGCCGGGTGTTGTTTATACGCCGGACATACCTAGTCCCACGCTCTGTTACGCCAAGGTATTACTGGCTCATCTCAATTCGAGGTCGGCGTTGCAACGTACCGTTATAGGACTCACGATGTCGTACTGGGCGAACGTAGATCCTCTGCAGCTGCCCATGGTACCGGAGATACTCAGGTATGATGTCGTTATTTAAGGCAGTTGCTCTGTAAAACTATTTCCTTAGGGATTCTTTTCAATTTTAACCGCACGTTGACCATCTACACGTGTTGGAAAAACAATTGACGATTCGGAAATTCTGATGCTCATTGGTGCATACGAATAGAAAAGACAACTCTTCTTTAAATCTGAGCGAACGTCTTTATCTAGCGCATTTCAATCCACTTAACCTATAATTATGATTTCCCACCGGATTGTGCGATTTGTAATTTCACGAAAACATTCTCAAGACATTATACTTTAAAAACATGTGAAAAATCTCAATTTTGTCACCTCTCGGGTGTGTATGTCCATCTTTAAGGACTAATGTATACACAAAAATATGCAGACATTATATTAAATTTTAGGATTATTGAGAAATGTGTTAATTGGTATTTTAATAACAAAGGCGCGCATGAAAATTTCGCATGAAACTTGATTACATTTGCATGTGACGAATATTTAAATTTACCTTGACCTCTATATCGGCCCCGATGTTAATGAAAAACATTTCTTATTCAAGGGAGAGACTGTTGACTTGCTTGAACGAGTGCGTGTACTATGATGAAATAGCGAATGCCTTCACTCGTTTGCTACACGAGAGTCGGGATTACATCGCGACCTTGAAACATTATGGACTGCTGGTGCCTATCGAAATGGACTCGTCCGGCGTAATGACTCTCGACCAAATCATGACGCTCACTGGAAAAAAGATCTCCACACTTTGCGCCATGGGCGCCAAAAGCCATGTGAAGCCAACTGGGCAGTTTAGTGTCGGTCCTCCGATAGGTATCAAATTAAAACCCAAGTTACACGACGAATTGGAGGAAAGGAGGCAAGCGTTGCAGACCGGAGCGTCCACGACGTTGATGCAACAACATGTGTTGCATGTTATGGCGGGGGCTGCCCTCGCCGGTGCCGCCACGATGCTGCATTGCCTACCGCCGTCTCCGCAGCCACTTAATCCGGTGGTAAAGCCGTTGATGGAAGCCATAAAGCGCGAGGAAAATGAGGAACTCCAAAAATTAGCCGCGAAGCATCTGTCTCGTCTAGTCGATGCGTGTGTCGATAGAAAGCCGTCGCCAAACGTGAAAGTAAGAGGAAAAGTTGTGGTACAACAGTTCTCAACATGTTTCACAATAAATCCATTCCATTTTTGCCGTTCGAAAAATATGAACGGCTCAAGATTTTCGATTGAACGGAGTAATCTATAGTAAAGAACGATAGTTTAAACTATATGTAAAGTACGTTTAATCGTGAGAAAATTATTGGTGAAAATTAATATTTTGGTGAACTTTGACTTAACCGGATGTCACCAGAAATTAATTTCTTAAACTATGCTGGTAGAGACAGACACACATAAATTTGCACAAAATTGAATTTGCTAAACAGCGCGCCTTGAACCGAACAGGCTCGTCATTCTGCACTTCGAAAAAATGCAACTTAGCATGACGAGTCTAACTCGTCGAAAATACACCAGTGCTTAACGATGGTCTCTCTTGTCCGTTGCAGATTTCCACCAATCTGTGTGCCTTTTTATGTTCCGACGTGGAGTTTACTCCGCGAGTTTCATCCGGTGGAGATGCGGACGTAATTAGCGGGATACTCACGTTGAACAACAGACAAAAGCACGCTGAGAGAATAGCGTACAATCGCGGCGCAAGCGGCGGAGTCGGGAGCGCTAGAGGCCCCGGTAGACCGCCGTTGACTGAAATCCCGTTGGAGGAGTTGCTCTCTTGCGAGGAACCGGAAGCTAAAGCTGCTAGAACGCGTCGTCGAGGAGCAACGTTTGCATTGACGACTATAGGTACCATGAGAGATATTTCCTTAGATCTAGATTGAAGATTGAAAGCTTGACCAATCGAGACAAAGCAAGCATATTCAATCCGAACAGTCCTTAATCGAGGTTGACTAACAATTGGTTTGCATCATTAACATATTGAATGCCATAATGATGATCGGCACTATGATAATATAAAATAACGTAAAAAATATAATTAATTATATCTACCAAATTGTTTTGTACGGTCAATAAAAAGAGCTTGTAAAACGGGATAAGAAAAAAAATATATATATACAAAATTTATATTTATATACTGTTCTTTTAGTATTTCTATTATTAGTTAGGCTTTTGTACAATCAATGAAAATCAATCCAATGTATTAATGTTACAAACACGTATTTAATATTGTTATATTTTTGCAGCTGAATTCTTCGGTTCTGAGTTATCGTCCCGTTTGCCCCATCTTTGGGATTTAATAATGGCGAGCCTGCTGAAAGACGTGAAAACCTGCACCGCACAAAGCAACATAACCGAGGAGGAAGGAAATCAATTGATCTTCGGCTTACAAGTCCTAGAAACCATGGCGCCGAATTTAGACAAGTCGATTTTACCACCCGCGCTCGATCGTCTGCCACATTTATGTAATTTACTAGCGCATCCGTACAAAGCGGTCAGGCACATGGCGGCGCGATGCATTGCCACGTTAGCGAAACTAAACACGGAGACGGTAATTGTTTTGTTTTCTTCTCTGTTAAATGCACATATATATGTCGATGAGCGCACCGAGAGACATAATGGGACGATTTTCCTCAGACGATGACACATGTAATACGCTCCGTCATACCGATGTTGGATGCGAGCGGCGGCGAGAGGAAGAATTCCGTGGTGACACCGGGCAAAGTCGATTCGATACGTCAAGGAGCAGCGGAAGCGTTGGCCTGTCTTGTCGAGAGTTTAGGAGTGCAGGTGGTGCCGTACGCCGTGTTCTTCATGGTACCGTTACTCGGACGCATGAGCGATCAGAATCAAGCAGTGAGATGGATCTGCAGCGCGACGTTCGCCACGCTTGTTCAATTATTACCGTTGGATCCCGGGGCAATCTCTGATCCGCTAGATTTAGCGTATGTATTATTTTTATACGCGAACTTTACGTCTTATAACAAGTATCTTTTAAACACTTACTACAAACTTCGAGTAAACACGTCCGCCGATGATGATGTCTCGATGTAAGAACATTAATATTAACGATATGCACGTGCACCTGTGATTGAAGGTAGACGTGCGGAGAAAAGCGAATCGCATTCGACTTGTAAATCGATCGTTTTTCACGGTATACGTTTGTCGCATTTTTCGGGAAATTCTCCCCAGTTCCCGCGCGCGAGCTTCGAGATTTCTTGGGACGATGTGCCGATTGAATGGGACAGATTTGTCCTCACGTCTTATCTAACGATATCGCAGGCAAGAGAAGAGACAAGAGCGGCTGTTCTTGGAACAATTGTTGAATCCGCGAACCATCCCCGACACGGACCTGCCGGTTCCCGTAGCCGCGGAGTTACGCTCTTACCAACGTCAGGGATTGAACTGGCTGAATTTCTTGAACCGTTATCACCTTCACGGTGTACTGTGCGACGACATGGGTCTCGGCAAGACGCTGCAGACACTCTGCATATTAGCGTTGGATCACCACCGCAATGCAGACGCACCGCCCAGTATGGTGGTGTGCCCGCCGACACTCACCGGCCATTGGGTGTACGAAGTGGAGAGATTCTTCGAGGCGCGAGATCTGCCGGTGATCCACTTTGCCGGCCCGCCGCAGGAACGCGAGAGACTTCGCCCCCTCGTCACGCAATACAAGCTCGTGGTCGTGAGCTACGACATCGTGCGGAAGGAGATCGAGTTCTTCGAGGGACGTCAGTGGAATTACTGTGTGCTCGACGAGGGCCATATAATAAAGAACGGGAAAACGAAGAGCGCGAAGGCGGCAAAGCGGCTGCACGCCAATCACCGGCTCATACTGTCCGGCACACCCGTGCAGAACAATGTGCTCGAATTGTGGTCTCTGTTCGATTTCCTGATGCCGGGTTTCCTTGGCAGCGAGAAGCAATTCGCTGCGAGATACTCCCGTCCCATCTTGGCCTGCAGGGAACCCAAGGCAGGGCCGAAGGAACAAGAGGCCGGCGCTTTAGCCATGGAAGCTCTTCACAGACAGGTATTGCCGAATATTGCCCCTTCAATTGTACTTGTCGACATTTTGCTTTACATATGTAAATATCAATTTTGATGTATATACGTCTATATTTAAGCGCACCAACGCTAGCGTGCAAGTAGAGCTCATCAAACTCGAAAGAGAAAGGACCTCTGGTATTTTGCAAACTACGAGAATTACCGAGATATTAATTAAAGGGACGTTGTACTTGAAAATTTAGGCAGAAACACGTCTTCATTTTGTCGACTATCTGCACACAAGCATTGCGGCCACTCCGGAGACACTGTTCGACATAAAAATATAACAGCATCACGATGGGAATCTTGTCCGCAGGTGCTGCCATTTTTACTCCGTCGAAACAAGGAAGACGTGCTGCAAGATCTGCCGCCAAAAATTACACAGGATTACTACTGCGATCTGTCGCCGTTGCAGCGTATACTCTACGAGGACTTTCGCACGCGTCACTCGGCCGCGTTTATGTCGAACACATCCTCGTCCTCGAACGATTCTCAGAACAGCCATGTGTTTGAGGCGTTACGATATCTGCGTAACGTCTGTAATCATCCTAAATTGGTGCTCAATCCACGACATCCATTGTACCAAACGGTATGTACATACTCGATTATTTTTATCAGGTCATCCGAAAAGTTCTGGGAATTTTTTTTTTTTTTTTGAGGCAAAAATTTATCGACACTGGTCCATCAACAATGAATCTATGATGTATCGTCCATTTTGATCGATCACTTTTTGCAATCTCTCAGGCAAAGCTATCGCGTAATAAGAACACAAATGTGGTGTAAATATATTTACGCGCTTCTCGCAGTACTCTCAATTGTGGTGTTTCCAGGTATGCAATATGATGAAGCAACAGCAAAATACTCTGGCGGACATAGAACACGGAGCAAAGCTGCCCGCGCTCAAGCAGTTGTTGCTAGATTGCGGCATCGGGCAACAGCCCAATCAGCAAGCTCGCGGCAATTCGTCGGCCGCGAGCGCGGAGAGCGCTCAACAACAGCAACTGGTCAGTCAGCACCGCGCCCTGATCTTCTGTCAGTTGAAAGCAATGCTGGATATCGTGGAGAAAGATCTGTTGCGCATGCATCTGCCGACGGTGACATATCTGCGTCTCGACGGTAGCATACCAGCGGCGCAGCGGTATTCCGTCGTGGCGCGTTTCAATGCCGATCCATCGATCGACGTGCTTCTCTTGACCACCCAAGTCGGTGGCCTCGGCCTCAACTTGACCGGCGCAGACACCGTTATATTCGTCGAGCACGACTGGAACCCGATGAAGGATCTGCAAGCGATGGACCGCGCGCATCGTATAGGCCAGAAGAAGGTGGTTAATGTGTACCGTCTGATCACTAGATCGACGGTAGAGGAGAAGATCATGGGGCTGCAGAAGTTCAAGCTTCTCACGGCGAACACCGTGATATCGACGGAGAACACTTCGCTGGACACGATGGGCACCGATCAGGTAAGTACAAGACGGTGCACGGTTGTTTGGAAGTAAAAGTTCTCGACCAAAACTCGGAAATTTTTGTGAAATTAATTTTTCATTAATACAGAACGTCTTCGAAGGAGATAAATAGCTGTGTAATTTGTAAGTGATTTAATTCACCTATCTCGCTATTTTTTATATATAAATGTACGCAACTCGATTTTCTTCTGAACGGCACGTCACTTCGATATTCTTGAAGATTGAAAAAATGAGTTTTGGCCAAGAAATATCCACTGTGCAATGTCTTGATCTTCACTTGATCTTCCAAGAGACTACGAGATGTATAATATCGATGTTATTTATTCAGTTGTTGGACCTGTTCACGTTGGATAATGAAAAAGATAAAAGATCAGATCGACACGATGACACTGCGGCAGGCCTATCGGGCATCAGTCGTTCTATGCTGGATATTCTACCTGAACTCTGGGGACAGCAGCAATACGACGACGAATACGATCTCGACTCATTTTTGTCCACTCTGAAGGCTGATAGCCAGTAAGCTTGTTGTACCTCGTTGGGAACTCGTTGAGCGTATATGTGTAAGTTAGGGCTCAGTACATGTTCCAACGCATACATTGTAGCTCGAGGTTCGATGCGTGATATCAAGTGAACTAAGGGGGGGAGACAGGGTGACGGTAAAATTTAGAAATTGGAAGCAGTCAGTAACTAAAGTCCAACACTGAAACTTAATTTTAGGCGACGTTGATATTATCGGTACCAACAAAATGTCCCGACTTTTTATGAATATTATGAAACATAATAGTGCATGTTTGACCCTGTATTTGATTAGATATGGACGCAATTAAAACGACAATTGCAATTGCGAGAGTTATGTAAATATGTGAAATGAATAAATGATTTTTTTATAAAGCTGATTCGATGTTAATAAAATGATATTTTCATGTAGAATTGATTCATATATGGTGTGATTGACTGAAAAAGGAGAAGCAAAAAAAAAGAAAATAAGCCGTCAGCGAAGAATGACGGATAGATACGACCGTAACCGTCGGCACGTACGGATCATTCGTTTTCTTGTTTCTTGATTGTCTTGTTTTTTCTCTCTAACTTCAATCGTTCCAATTTCTAGACCAATTTACTGCCACTCATACTTTCAATTATTGTAGAAATCGAATACGATTGTTAATCCTTGGTTGCGCGTGATGTGCCGACCATGAACTATATAAAATGATATCGCTGAAAAGTGACTGCTGAAAGCAAACACTTCATCACGACACCTGGATATTAAGAGTCGCGTCTGATTAATGGTTAACTCGAATCCAGCCTGGATTCATTCGAGCAGACGCGTTCTCGTCTCACACGAAACATTGAAAAAAGATGACACTACACACTCGTACCTAACTATCGGATGATAGCGAGATAGAGGTAGATTAAGATATGTTGTAAGTAAGAGAATGTGAGAGAGAGAGAAAGAGTGTGTGTGTTTCGTTTAGTTGTAATAATTTATAAAAATGCCGATACAATTACAATTCCGCATTTGTACCAAAACGTGTCACCACGGTGCATAATTATTTATGATATAAACTAGTCTCTTTTTTTTTTTTCTACACACCATCATGATAAATCAGTAAATGATAATGCCACTTGTCTCTTACTATTCACTCTTGTTTTCTTATCTTCGTTAAGATGAAAGAAAATGTTCTCGAACCGGATCATTCTCCAACGCCGAATCGTCTAGTCCGAATCCGTGCAGCCTGACGCGGCTTTCATAGTTTCGCTTTGTACATTACATCCATATTGCCCGCCCCGAATATATTATGCGGATCCAAATGCGCCTTGGTAGCGCGATAAAGGGCGACGCCGGCCTCTCCGACAGCTTCGCGATAAAACGGCGCCCGTAGCTTGCCGATGCCGTGGTGGTGCGACAGGGAGCCGCCGCTTGCCAGTATCTCCTCGCGCGCCGCGTACTCGATCGCCTCGTAAGTCTCGATCGGATTCTTCAGGTCCGTGTATTTGAACGCCATGTAGAAGTACACGCAGCAGCCGGCGTCGTAGGTTTGCGTGACGCGGCAGGAGATGAAGTACTTGCGTATGCCGTGCGCCTCGCAGTCCCTGGCCACGCGCGACTTCACGTTCCTGCACAGCGTGAGCGCGCGATTCCACGAGACGGACGTCTCGAACGATTCCGCCAGCACGTAGAACTCGAGCGCGAGGTCGCGTATGTATCCGATCACGAATGTCAGCATGTAGCCGCGCTCGCCGTTCGTCTCGCCCGCCGGCACGCCGCCGTGTCTCTCGGCGATGCTGTAGATCTTGCGCTCCTGCACCGCGACGTCCTGCGCTGCGTCGCCCTCCATCAGCAGCGTCGCCACGCAAATCTGATTCCACGAGAAGCCCTTCACGCCGGTGATGTACACCTGCTTCAGGCTCTGCAGGATCATCTTGATCCAGCCGGACTCCGGGCGTAGCGCCTGCCCCAGCTGGAACTGCTCGTTGTCCATTAACCGTATACTGGCTGGCTGGCATCGCTCCTTCGCGATCTACACGTGTACAGAAGAGCTTTGTACTTTTTGTATATTTCGTAAAAGATTACTCGAATCTTTCCTCGTAAAGAAACACGCACCTCCCGTAAGGCCTGAACGCCGCTTTGAAAATTCGGGAATACCACGCTGCCGTACTTCATCACCCGCGGCAATGGTCTGATCTTCATTACGACATCCGTGACGACGCCCAGAGTGCCTTCGCTGCCGAGAATCACGTGGTCGAAGTCCGGCCCGCAGGACGCGCGAGGTACTAAATTACCTCTCTCCAAAGTGATAACAGGATCCTCCGTCCTCCCGGTAACCATTCGCACTCGCACCACCAGATCCTCGATGTTGCCGTATGTGTTTTTCTTCATGCCGCTCGCCCGGGTCGCCACCCATCCCCCTAAACTGTTTGAGAAAAGAATTAGCCGCTGCGTTTCGGGAAATATAAATAATACGAATCTCGTGTGAAAGCGCTTACGAACGTGGACTATAACTCAAGGCTGGATTCCCAAACATCCTTCGGATCTTTTTCAACGTAATAAATACAATTTAAAAGACATGTGGACATTTTTGTCAATCTAACAAAATCGGACAAAATACGGTGTCAGACATTTTTTTATTTGTATTTATTGCATTGGAAAGAATATAAAGGAGAGCGAAATATTTGTAATATTAGTATCTTTGTATAAGTGATTCTATTATTTTTATATTAAGGCACTTTTATCTTGCGTCTGGCTCTTATAAGCCTGAAATGTATTTTTGATTAGCTCTAATAATAATAATAATATTATGATATTACAGACGCTTATATATTGTAATAACATAATAATAGTAGGAAGAGTATAAAATATCATGAAACTTTTGTAGGAAATATTTTTCCATATATTTTATATTTTTGAAGATATTCACTAAAAATTAAAAAATTCGTTTTTATCGAGGAGTTGTTTCAACCTCTTGACGTTGGGATGCAAAAAAAAATATGCATCCAATATTTTGCGATGCTCTACAACATATCTCAAGCCCATCGAAATCGGTGAGGATCAGCTCCGACCGTTGCGTTTACAAATCGCGTTCTGCATATCCCCATTCAATTTCCATATATACTTTAGAAATATTTCATCGTTCGTTCAATCGTCATTACATAGTCCGCAATTCTGTAAGAGTAAGATATCAAGCATGCATGGAAATGGGCATATCGTGTACCTGGAGAATTCATAAGAATCGGGCTCGTGGCCGCTCGTGAATCCCTGGAGGCGGAGTTGCCGTTCCAGGTCCTGGCCGATGATGCCCGATTCACAGCATATCAACAGATTTTCTCTGTCTATCCATAATATCCGATTCATCTGCGATGTGTCTAACGAAATTATCGTCCGGTGTTCGTTCGCGGGACAATATACCGCGCCGCTGACGCTGGTTCCACCGCCAAAAGGTATACAGGTTGCTCCATAATGCGCGCACATATTGATGATTCTGACGACGTCATCGTGACACGCTGTAAATGTTAATGAGTTTTCATAAAATACTCATTTTTGCGTACAGTAAACGAATTATGAGTCAGCACCTCCGCTTTTTAACTCTTTCAAATCGGGTTTTCTTTTATTTGGAAATGACATCAATTTTTAAGAAAATTATATATTGTAATAAAAGTAAACAAATTATATTCAAAAATAGTTTATATATATAATTTAATTCAATAAAAATTTCAGGAAGGAAACAAGTTTAAAGAATCGGAACCTAAAAAAACCTAAAATTTAAATGGTATCGGTACTTTCACTCAGAAAATCAGAACCGAAATCTTTATTAGATATTTTAGCGAACCGGAACCAGACCGATATTTTCATTCGGCTCGATCTGAACATTCGGTTGCGTTGAGATCATTGTAAACAATTGACCGAACTAAAATCTCTTACAGAAATCTTCCTATTTCTACAACTTTTTGTTCTACAAGTTTTTGTCTGGTTCTCAGGATAACAGAAAATCAGTTACACGAACTGACTTATTTTTCGTGTTCACGAATGAACAAATCAGTGGGTAAGCAATGAAAAACTGAACATTGAACGAGTCACGTATTCGCTCTTGGATCTGAACGAGTAGTCCGTATCGACTGTTCTTGTTACAACTCGTACGTGTCGGGTATAACATTGAATTATTTCTGTGAAAGATTTCTCACACATTTTATGCGCCGCGTTCTAACGATTTCTTTCCAACGTTCCGACTGCTCGAAATATACATATGTTTTTGTGCGTGTGGATAATAAGTAGAACGCAATTGTCACATCGAGTATAATTCACAACTATTAAAAGTTAGCTATTATTAGCTCAATGAAGTAGTATGAAAATAGTATTTTAACAGGCGGAGTACCGTCATATCATTGACTACAGGCTTGCAAAATCGAATCTGATGCACGAAGGAGATCCTTCATTTGCAGTCGTTTCCTCCTCTGCATAAAGAATTTTTTCACGGAAGCGATTCAATTTTAACTTTCTCATGGAATGAATATGACGTATATGAATACCTTTGTGTTAAATTTAATTAAATGATAAAATTATAGAAGACGAAGATCGTCCACCACAAATGAGACATTCAATATTAAAATTATTCAACGGATTACTCATTATTTTGATCGGTGGCGGAGGATTCAAAATTAACAAATATAATTTAAATCAAAATAAGAGAAACGTGTCATATTTATGAGTGTACAGACATTTGGTATTAATATCGGAAAGATACCATCGTGGGTTTTGTAATACAACGGTCGCGAAATGTCAACTTACTCGGCCAAAAGACGACATCCGGTATTCTCTCGAAGGAACCGTGCTTCAGAAGAAATATCTCTCGCATTGTATGGCCGTGTGCTCGTATCAAACGATCGACACCATCAGTCGAGTAGTCGATCTTCAGCTCTTCGATTGCTTTCAGTAATTCCGCTGAAAGAATTGGTGCTGGCAAGTTCGTTGGCATATCTTGAGCCACGTTCCTCAAATCCCATTCCACATCGAACGTTTCTTGGCACCATTTCGCAAAGTATGGAAGTTGTTGACTTCCAATGGGATATCTAACAGCGTTGGAATTCACATTATGTGACATCGCACGAACCGATATGATAGTCTTCGCATATTTCACTACTTAAACTTGCATATTATTATCACATATCTAATTAACATTATTATTACACCATTTTACAACTTTCTACGAGAAATATATTATACGCTTCGAAAGAATACAATTTCATGTCTTAAGATTTCTGAAGTTTTAATCCTTTGCGCTCAAGGCTTTTTTCGCTCGAGCGAACCAGCAACTCGAGAGGAGTTGGCTGCTCCCGCTTATTTCATGAGTTTTTTACAGTTAATTTAAAATGATAAGACACCTCTGTAACCATTACCTCATAAGATTACACACAAAGGACTAGCAGTAAACTCGTGAAGCGATATTCGTTAGGCCAAATTTAAATAAACACCGTTATCGCTCGATTTGCCGCCTCGATCCGAGTGGTGCCTGAGAGGCACCTCTCGAGCGCAAAGGGTTAATCATTTTTTTTTTAATTAATCCTTTTTTATATTTTTCTTTACAGACTTTACAAAGAAGACCTTGGAGATTAATATAATAATTGATCTTTGGTTTCGACAGTAAAATTTCACAATTTATGTTCGCTGTTCGGTCGTGAATTTTTCCATGGTTAATCTTCAATGCCTTCTTCTTAAAATCTGTAAAGAAAAATTAATAAACAAAAAACTATTAAAACTTCAGACTCCTTCGTGATTTTTGGCCCACCCTGTAGAATTTTAACTGCCGAATCCTACATTTTAAGCCTAGTTTCGTCCAAAAAACGCGTTTTCACTTTTGGTCCTCCCTTTATTAGTAGCAAACATTTTTTATATTTCATTAAATACTGACTATATTGTAGAAAATATCTTTTTTACGTTTAATAAATAATTTAATTTACTTAATAAAACATATTTTCATGAAAATTATTAAGTATTAAATAAAATTGATTATTAAAAAAAAATGTGTTCAAATTTGTAAGCAGATTAACAATTTAATAAAGTAGAGACAAATTTCATTTTTATTGGGATTTTTTTTTTCATGATGATAACATTCATGGTGATAATCATTAATATTGATTGCATGTTAAGTCTGTTATGCCGGCTTGCAGTTATACAGATAGTCGATTTTATTAAACACGTATGCAAATATGGAATACTGATATTAATTTTTGGCGTGGACTAATATATTCATATTTCGACATAATTAGCTCGTTCTTTACGTCACGCACAGAAATATATATCGCGCATTTATAACACAAAGAGGCGGTGCAGTCTCTGGTACGGACTTATGTAGAAGCCTCAAAGCGAATAATCGATTTCTCACATAATTTCTGTTCCATGAACGACAGTCTGGCCGTCGTTTCACTTCGGAAAATTTCAAGATGTCCGGTCTGGAAGATTTCGTAAACCAGCGAGAACTACTCACGCGTGTAAATATGAAAAGAAAGTAAAAATGTCTGGGACACAGATGTCATTACGACATGCATCGGTGACACGTTTGCCGGTACAAATGCAATTATTAGCTTAGTGCATAGGCATGTGTGGAAACCGAGAAGAATTCCAAATATTCGAGCTAACGTACTTGTTTTAGGTTCATCATTAGCACTTGAAACTTGTAAGATACTCGGAATTTAATTTCAACTAAAATCCGAGTTTTTTAGTTGAATTATATAATATGTCTCACGTTACTGTAATAGCGATTAAACTAAAAAAATTTAGATTTATCTCTAAAATCAAATTTAAATATATCACATTAAAATATCTTTCACATTAGAGCATCTCCTATAAAATTTCAAAGGACAACTATTAACACGTGCTTTAGCTAGAAATTGTCCAGCAATATCGACAGACTGTTAGTCTTATTTATTCAAATTTATACTTGAATTATGCCACGTGTGGATTCAGTAATTATTATCGCGCAAAATATTAATATAAAATATGAGTACAGCTCGTTAAATGAATACTAAAAATAAACAGATTATGCCACGTGTGGATTCAGTAATTATTATCGCGCAAAATATTAATATAAAATATGAGCACAGTTCGTTAAATGAATACTAAAAATAAACAGATTGCGTTGACTTTGCAAAAAGCTAAATTTATTCCTGATGCAATTAGAAACGAGTGAAACGAGGAAAGAATATACGAAATAATATGTGACCACGAAGTATGAATTTTCACACATTTTTATCTCTTTATTCTATGTACATACGTATTCTGCGAGTATACATGGATTCTATATATACAAGGGCAGTCCAATAAGTACTTAGCCTACAAAAGAAAAACGAAAATTTTGGAAAAGTGGCGATTTATTTCTCAACATAGTCTCCTTTTAGCTCGATACACTTGACCCAGCGATGCTCCAACTTCTTTAACCCATCTGAAAAATACGTTTTCTCGAAGTCTGCAAAGGCCTCCGTGGCGGCGATGACCTCCTCATTCGACTCAAATTTCTGCCCGGCGAATGACTTTTTCAAGTTTGGAAACAAAAAAAAGTCGCACAGGGCCAAATCTGGAGAATACGGTGGATGGGGCAGCAGTTCGTAGTCCAATTCGACCAATTTGGCCGAATGAGGAGGTCATCGCCGCCACGGAGGCCTACTTTGCAGACTTCGAGAAAACGTATTTTTCAGATGGGTTAAAGAAGTTGGAGCATCGCTAGGTCAAGTGTATCGAGCTAAAAGGAGACTATGTTGAGAAATAAATCGCCACTTTTCCAAAATTTTCGTTTTTCTTTTGTAGGCTAAGTACTTATCGGACCGCCCTCGTATATATATATATATAGAATAATTTTAACACCTAGTGGTACAATAATTGCAGTTTATTTCATGAAAATAGCAACAGCTCAACTGTTATCCGAAAAGCATTTACAATATGTCATCAAATCACGTGAAAAAATGGAGTAACATTCGATATAATCTTGACATTATGTTATTATTCCATAATTCTTTTTTTAGCGACACAGTTCATTTATTTTTCACTTTTGTATTCAGTGCATTAAATGACAAATTTTTAACTTTTGACTCGATTTAATTTAATCCAATTCGATTTAATTGATTTAATTGAATTTACATGTATTTAATAAATATATTTCAATACATAACAATGCATGAACAAAATTTGTTTAATTAACCACTTCCGATCATTCTTTTCCTTACCTTTTTTAGCGATGCTAATTTTTCATCTTAAATCACGACGTAACTTGTTTCTTTCGCAAATCAAAACTCTTGATTCACAAGTCGCACATATACGATCTCTAACAGTGTAAACTTCTTAAATATGTCTTTTGGAAAATCGTTCTATTAGAGATTCTTGTATAAAGTAACAATTTATGATATGAAATATTCCGTGTAACAAGGACGAAGTATTTCCTATGTAAAGGATATTGGTATTTAAAGTTTGAAAAAAGTCTATATAAACATATCAAATAACAGAACTTTATTAAATCTTAAGTTATCCCAATAAATATTATTTCGAAGTATTTTTTCTTTAAAGATTTCAATAACGTAAAAATAACTATCAGTGGAATCTGTAGAATAAATGGCGAAACTGCTCTTTTCACATACGAAAGATGTCATACTTATAACACGTTGAAACATTATCAGAGTTAGCGCAGACGTAAATCTAAATTAAAGCGAGTAAACTAATAAGTGACTCACCTGTGCGTGACGTAAAGAACGAGCTAATTATGTCAAAATATGAATATATTAGTCCACACCAAAAATTAATATCAGTATTCCATATTTGCATACGTGTTTAATAAAATCGACTATCTGTATAACTGCAAGCCGGCATAACAGACTTAACATGCAATCAATATTAATAATTATCACTCACACGTGTAAATATGGAGACTCACCTGTTACCAGTGAACTCCACGATATATTGATCGTTCAGACGAAATTCAGAATCCTTGTAACCCCAACCATTCCATTTTAACAATTGTTGCCTTAAACATCAAAAAACAAGGCAAAAACATGAATCGATCGAGTAGAAACAAACTTCGAAAATATTCGTTAGTGTTGAAGTCGTATGCGATTATAACTACGCGAGTCTCAAAATAAGTCTGTCTGTTTTTACTCGGACTTTTCGCATTCTGTTATTTCTCCGCTCCTCCTTTTCGAGCCTAAATGTATATACGAAACTTCAATAAAGCCTTAACTTTATTTACTAAGCCAAAACTCGCTAGTCTCTCTAATCTTTTCCGCCATATTTGTGCATAAAATGATTTCATTCTAAATAATATGCTTATACAAGAATTCCTTAAAATATTTTATTTAAATGAGATACTAAGAAACATCTTAAGGACATTTTTAACATCTTTGCGATAGCGGAGGTAGCTTAAGTTGTGCTTTTCAGAAAATAATTTTATCCAAAAAATGAAAAATAACCTTGTAAAACACACTTTTCCAAATCATTGCCTCAACTTTTTTATTAATCAACTAAAAATAGTAAATATAAAAAAATTTTTTAAATAATGACGAAGTATTACTGCCAAAAATTCAAATCGTCGATAACGACGATTCGCAATTATACATCACCAGGTGTACATACAGTCAGTCACAGAAAGGTTGCAACAATTTTTCTTATATGTTTTGGAACACAAAAACTACAACGAAACTAACCTATGATTTACGAACATGTGCAGTAAGTAGTCAGACAGCTGTCAAAATGATACATATATAATGAACAAATCAACAAAATGACACATATGTAATTAACATTTCCTTGACAATTTCCTTGAATTTTTATTCTAATATAAAAAAAAAACTGTCGCAACTTTGCTATAACCAATTATGCTATATTTGCCTCGTCATAGTATTTTTGCATGTTTGATGTAAAAAAAAAAAAGAAATGTTGCAACCTTGCTATGACCAATTATGTAATTCTATCAGCTATAATTATCTGTCGTACATGTCGTGAATTATATATTTGCTTCGTCGTATTTCTGTCGCATGTTTTGATATAAAAAAAAACTTGTTTTCTGTGACCGAGTAAATGTCAGGTATCACGCAAGATAGATGTTGCGGCTATTTTCCGGAGAAAACGGCTGGGGGTCGGAGAATTCCAGTTTTAGTTTTTTTGAGTTCCTTGGATCCTAATTACCCTAAAACGGTATTTGGATTTCACGTATCTCAATATTTTTGCAGCCCGACACGAAATGCGTTAAATACAATCTCTTTTAACCCTTTGCACTCGAGGGCTCCGGAGCGGAGCCATTTAAAATTTGTCTTCAAACTCTTCAAACTCAAATGCAAATAGCAAGAGCAGAATATCCTATACACATTAGTTTTTACGATTTGTCTTTGTCCTTATGTTATGAACTGAAAGTTATTTGCATTGTCTCCATAGCGGAGCCCTCGAGTGCAAAGGGTTAAAACAATATCTCAGAAAAATGTTTTAAATCGGGATACAAGACATCTTGAAGACGTTCTTCTGACTACTACTTTATAAAACTACTTTATAAAATGCCATAAAGTTGCCTGAATATAATATTATATATATGAGTTGTCAAGATATTATATGACAGTTCAATATTAAATAATCAACAGTCATGATGTACTGCGCGTTTATTTCGCGACACGACAGGGACAACGAGAAATGTACTAATAAGTTTAAATTTAGGAAATGATAATGACTGTAAGAGAAAATGTTAAGGCTTTATCGAAATTGTATATGCCAACGGCGTTTTCAACTTACCGAACAGAGAGGAAACAAAAGTTCGGGGAACCGCTATTCGGTCAGTCTATCTTTATCTTTCCTATCACCACACACGAAATAAGGTCAAAATGACATAACAGCATTGATAACATATTCCTCGAACATAACACCGAGGACTTATTATTACGAATCACCAATCGTGAGCGCGCAATTTTCCCACGTGACCGGTAGCTCCGACCAATCGGTCAGGAAGAAAACCGACAATTTTCAAAACTCGCGCACAATGTTCGGCAGCAGTTACCTCGGCTACATTTCCGTCGTGACATTCTTCCACGTACAAAGCGAAGTAGACGCGTGACCTTGGAGATACCATGAGAGCGAAAATATACGAGCATAGTGCATAGAGTGTAATTAGCACCGACAGACTTACAAAGAGGATAAATGTCCGGCCACATCACCGGATTTCTCATCGGGCAGACGATCTCTATGCACGCGATGTACGCGGCGTTTCCCGTGAGCTAGGCGTTCCTTATCGATCGATGTTATCGAGCCGCGTCCGAGGGTGAGATACGCGAGATTCGCGACACCGATGGTAGGCAGCCGGTGAGTCACGGGTGCATATACGTATAAAACGCTTAAGGCGTGGCCGGCTGTGATTAAACCGCACGTTGCGTGGGATTAGCGCGGGCTTGGACGAGGCCTGAGAGAACAAGTCGCATTTTTGGCGCGTGCTGTACCGTGCTCGATTTATAACGCGTATGTACGCTCGTACACACACGCACACATATGTCGTATCTCAGTCAGCCGATCGATCCCGACGACGGAGATAATCGCGATCCCGCCGGCGAAAAGCACCGACGGCGCAGAACGACTGACCTGATTCTCGGCACGGCGCTCTTGAACTTCATCGGCCCGTGCTGAGCGGCCACCGCTTCCGCGGACGTCTCGCACTTCCCTCGTCCGGACATCTCTTCCGTCTGAAAAGGAGAGGAAACGGTCGCTGCAGATGTGCACGCCTCGACGAGCGCATCGACAAGACGTCCGTAGTGCACGCGGCGACTGCGCTATGTTGACTATTGACCCGCGAACCGGCAAACCAAATTTAAATCGATAGAGCCCCCGCCCGACCGCCCACATGCGCGCCAATCCGATCGCACATTGCCGTCGTTGGCGGCCAATGAAGCAGCTATTCCCTGCGACTTACACTTTCTATTTCGGAGATGGGCAATCATCGACCAATAAATCGATGTACGATTCGTTTTTCTTTAAAAAAATCGATCATTCTTCGATGTTTTTTCGAAATAATCGATTATCCCCCTGGTCGATATTTTTTCATCTCGATGTCACTAGATTTTATTACTAGAAGCGGGATGCATACACTTGTGCATAATGCGGAAGTGAACCAATCAGAATCATTTGTTTATAGGCCTCAATGAGCATTAAAAATAGAATGACGTTTGACGCGCTGATAGAGTGAACGCCTCGAACGCATCCTTTTCTACGTGCACCTCGACCCCTCAACGCTCAGTCTAGATATATTGTATCTATAGAGAAAGCTCGCTCCAGTATATTACAGAGCTCGATGAAAAGATCTCGTTTCGAAACTGATCTCTGTCGATTATGCGTCTCTGTTGACTGAACTGTCAAAATTGTCAATATGGAGAAGGAGTTTCGCGATCGGGACCCCAAGGTGGACCTGTTTTACGCCGAGACCGATCTCGATCAGCCCACGGATTACAGTCTACGATATGCCGAAGACGACACCGACGATGAAGAGAAGCAGAGCACCGAGTACTTCACCGGTGGCGAGCAAGAGGACACCGTCAAAACGTACTGCACCGAGGGCACCCCGTACGAGACCCCCTTCAATTTCTCCACGGCCACTTCCATGTCGGACCTGCGGGTTGAGGACACGAAGGAGAGCGATGTTATGAAGAAGGTGCCGAAGAAGGCGATCGAGGTTGCTCGTAAGAGCCCTGTGTCTTTCATCAAGCAGGTGACGTCGCTCGGCTGCGACGAGCACGGCGCTATGGTAAGGAAGGAGGAAGAACTGGAGGAGAACCCAAAGGATACCACGGTTCTCAATCCTGGACAAGTGACCCCCGAGAAGATAGTAAGTTATTACGAGGAGGGAACGTCGCATGGTTTCTCACGCGCCAATTCGCTTAGTTCTCTGAGTAGCGCAATGACCCCTCAGAATAACATTCCAGGAGTTATATCGAAGATAGATTCTGCGAACAAGGAAGAGCTGGAGAACGACGATCACAGCGTTTTGAGCGACAGTCAAATGAGACTGTCTTCGCAGAATAGTGGTCTGTCTGTGAATAAAAGTAATTCACGCGTGTTAGATAAGGAAGGTTTGTATTGCTTGTTAAATTAATGATAAGAATGTAAGGAAATATATAATTCTATATATATACGTATGACTGTAACAAGTATGCAACTGTCTAATTGATATATAAATGTGTATATTTCAGGAAAAATGGTGACATTTGGTGGTCAAGATTATTATGCTGAAGAAACCCCTCTGATGTTCTCACGTTGCAGTTCGCTCGGCTCTCTTAGTGGATTTGAGCAACATTCTATTCATGACGATCGCAGTTCTGTGGTCAGTGATTTTAGGTAAGTTGTACAATACGCGAGTAGCAGAATTGAAGGTAGAAGCAGGTCTAAAAGCATCATGAATATTTCCTCAGCCGTAGGACCAGTGGAGTAGTTTCACCCAGTGAACTGCCAGACTCGCCCACACAAACAGTCCTACCCAGCCCGCGTAATCATAAAACTCAGAATGCAGAGTTTATGTCTAAAATGCAAGAAGAAGCAGTAAGACCATCCGTCCGACATTTATGTATGCAATGTCATTGATCATCAATGTAATGATAATAATAACATAATTAAAAGTATATAAACACACAGTATTTATGTAACAGAATTAAAAACAAATATTCGTACAGAAGATTGCACAAATTCCATGTCTGTGTTGCAGCGTATCCCAAACCGCAAGTCACAAGGAGCAGCGTTTTCGAGGATGAGGTCGCCACTTTCAAGGAAGAATCGACACCGGCCGAATTCTCCACTGCGACCAGTCTGAGTTCTCTCACAATCGATGATGAAGTCAAAATACCTAACGACACCATGGCACATTGTAGATTGGAAAAGGTGTCATCCGACACGGATGAGAAGAATATTCGCAGGATCGAGACGGACATGCTCAATATGACGATAAACAGCTCTAATAGTAAAGTGAAAGAGGAGCAGGTGAGCGACGGGGATGAGGATGACGAGGATATGTTGGCCGCTTGTATCAATATGGGAATGCAAACCAACAGGTGATGTTCTCTGTGTCAAGAAATCGGCTAATTTCGGATATATTTCTTGGTCAAAAAAACCACACGAATTCTTTCTAACACTCATACGTGTATTGCAGATACAGACAATCCTTCAAAATGCTCAACTCTCAAAAGCCCGCGCAGTCGGAGCCGTCGAGTATCTTGGCACCGTATCAGAAAAATTCTGTGCCGAATAGGCTGAAATCGCACGTGTCCCTCGTTGAGACATCCATCGGCGCTTCAAAGACTAGTAAAACCGCTATGGAAATCGGCGTCGCTCCCGATACCGTGCACGTATATTGCACGGAGGACACGCCAGCGGATATTTCCCCGGTCGGCTCTCAATCTAATCTGTCTGCCCTCTCGATGCCGAGTGTGCAAGAGGATATAGAGAAAATCGAGCAGGAGAAATCGGCGGAGATCGCGTGTCATAGGAACGATTTGTCCGATGAAAGTTCCAATCTTTCCGGCGAGGATGAGAAAATATTGGACGAATGCATTCAATCGGGCATACCTAAGGTAATTCTCAAGAGAGATAACTAAGCAGATTGTGTTAGTCTCAACCGTTAGACCGTTTGTCGAAGACATTTTTAATCTAAATCTTCATGTATGAGACCCCACCGAAATTAATATTGCCAGTGTAAGACCACAAAGACCTAAGCAAGGATGTTTAGTGCCATTAATATTAATAATGTTTAAATTATTAATTATGTTTTAATTTATGTTATTTATGTATTATGTTATTTATGTATTAAATAATGTTTTAATTTATTTATTATTTGCAGCCGAGGCAGATAACTCCACCTCTGATAAATAACTTACCGTTCGTGAAGAAATCCGAACTACCGTCGCATAAGTTTAACATATACAGCACTCCATCATCCTCGCCTGTCGAGACGAGTCATGCGAATAAGAATTCTATAATGGCTAAATCAGTGGGTAATACGTCATTGAGGCGGCATCCGGATGAACTCTCCGACGACAGTCCGAATCATTCGGATGACGAAGCAATTTTGACTGAATGCATACAATCCGCGATGCCAAAGGTGACCTCTGCATAACCTCATTGCAAAATATCTCATGTAATCATTGTGGATAATTTGTTACATTCCAGGCGAGATTTAGCGTGTCACCGTCAATCAGACCGTCATTGTCGCAAACTATTGAAAATACCAAAACGACGGATATGCGAACGTCTTCCACTTCGTCGGCATATTTTCAGTCGGGTCACATGGAACAGAGGAAGACTGTAACGAGAAAGCTTTTACCTTTCGAAGACAACGTTGGGCTTTCCGAAGAGGAGGAAGACATCATTTTAGCACAATGCATTAGATCCGGGATGCCAAAAGTAAATTATTTGTGTATACGTTTATTTTTCAGAATGAATATCTGGTACTCTATAACGTCTGTGATATTTTTCAATGACTTTTTAGGTACTGAGTTCTATGTCCACAACAATGGCACCAGCGGTGAAGAAATTTGATGCATATCCGAGAGCAATTGGGAACTTTCCGGTTTATTTATCATCTTCCTACTGCGTGAGCAAGGTTCATCCTGTCAGAAACGTTGCGTTACACCCACCGTCGTCATTCAGAGTTGCGAGCGTTGCCACGACGGACCGTTTCATCGAGAACGCGACCTCGAGTAACTTCAACTGCTACCCCGACAAAGCGACGAACAACATGGCACAGACCTCGAGTCAGACGTCGAGAAACAGTGACAGCAACGCGCGTGAGAAGATCAACAATTCGCCACACTGCGCACGTAGATCACCGCATCATCGCGTTGAGAGCGAGAACGTCAATACGACGGTCGACGGTCCATCTTCGCGATCTCCTCGCGTCGCTAATTGCGGCGCATCGATGGTCAACAGAACGGAAAACGACGAGGATGACTCGTCGTGCAGGAACATGACGAAACTCAACGCAGTGCCGTCGTGCCACAGCTCAGTGAGTTCGCATAGCGAGGAGGGCTCGCTCATCTCTACGGAGGAGTGGGCGTTGTTGGAACTGTGCATCACTTCCGCTATGCCGAGGAACAAATATTCCGTTAAAGGAATCAAGCCTAACGAAGGTGCTGGGATCTCAGGCGGCCACGATGACTGTGAGCCGATACCCGAGGACAATTACTCCGTGTGCAGTTACAATTCTTATGTCTGCAAAACATAACCGTCGACGTCACATTGTGCGATTATAATTTCCGGCGATGAATAAATTTTGTACATAAAAATTAACGAGAATGTCAGCTTGAACACGATCAACTGAACTAAAGATTACGTCGTCTTCTAATGTTCAGTTTGTAAGTACAGTCGGTGTCCGGGAGTTAGATCAAAAGTTGCAATAATTTTACCTCGATATGCGGGAAAAAGAATTCCTTTGGTGTAACTGAATTTTCCGTTGCCTAAGCTTCCTGCGAAAATTCGGTTGTAGAAACAGGAAGGTTACTGTAGGAGGTTTCTACTCAGTGGATTGCTCTTAGTTAACAACATATATACGTAGGCCACGCATTCTTTCTGTAAAATGAAGCCGGAAGTTGGCGATTTAAGATTGAACAAGAAGTTGTTTTGTTTCACTTGTCTCGTTCTAGCTTAATGCACAACCGACATCACGTATACTGTGCCATTTTCTAGACGGAGAATTATACAATTTTTAGCTTTACATATAACGCAGGTTGAAAATCGCAGAGATAATTCTAATTATAATAATAGAGTTGTAATGGCTCTAATTATAATAGTTTCAAACTATATATGAAAGGCTAAAAATTGTGAATTAATAAAGAGTTTTTTAATTTAAGGGATGGTACAACATTTGTAACACCGACTGTACACACGAATTATATCAGTCGTGGTAACAGAGAACATTTTTTATCACCAAGTTTTCATTTCTCGTCACCGCGAAATGAGTAACTTCCTCGAGTAAATGTTATGTAAGTTATGTTAACGATCGCATTCTGCTGGAAGATGTATTGACCATACAATCGATACACGTATAGAGATTAAATTTATATATATATAATATTTTTTTTATTTTACAAGAAGAAAGATAAACATTTTTCTTTCTCTCTCTCTCTCTCTTTAAAGTTCGACTTTAATTATTACTAAAATCGCATTATATATTATAGATCTACTGTCTTACATACGGAATATACAATTTTAATAAAATACATTTTTGTAAAGTTTATCCAAGCGTTTTGATGAATCATGAAAACGGAAATCGAGAATCCCACACTCTCTCCATATACATATGTTATACAAATTAGAATTTATTTATTAGAATATTTAGTAGAGTTGTTATAAAAAAAGATCAAATGTGCTCCCTTTTGAATTTCTTCGATTCCCCCCTTTATTTTTGCAATTATGTTTTTTGGCGAATATACTGCGTCTATATCTCTACAATTTTACAGTGGGATAACAACACTGTGTTTGAGCAATATGAATGTATGCAAACGTTTATCTTTATTTTAATTTGATGATTGATTCTTAGCGATACACGTAAGATACGGAAGTAAGAATAGACTTGCGAGTTTTCATCGAAAAAGGTTTTTCGTTCAAAATCTCGTTTCTCAACAGTAACTAAAATTCTTCGATTTTTCACCCGCTGTCTACTATTAATATATATGTTGATGCATTTCTGTGAGGGAGAAATAGCTACGTATAAAATTCGCACAAATATTTTCGCGTAAATGCGTATTGAAAATCGTTATTCGCGAATACACTTTGTCCTCGGTTTCCGCAGTGACGAAGGCAGCCGTTACTAGATTATATCGGAAGCCGACGGATTCCACTTATCGTCAGGGGAAAATCGCAGTGCCCACTATATACCGTCATACATCGGACTGTCATAGGCAGTAAGTACTAGTATATTTTTGCCGGTGATTGCGGAGAGAGGTTGGTCGAGCGTGAAGTCCGGCCGCCTTTTGACCGCTACCTTGATGCCCTTCGATGACTCGTAATGACCGCTTGCATGGCATCTTAGTCTATTTTCTGCACGTATAAATGTCCGTGACGCGTTACTCGCACGACCGTCTTTTGCAGTGCACCGCGACATATCCGTTGGAGAAGAGGTCTCCGGAGGAGTACCGATCTTTCGAGGTAAAGAACTTCGGGGACGACTTGTTGTGTGAATTTCAAGTGCGCCGAGAAACGACGCAACAGATCTTGGCACTTTCGCGGATTCGTTCCCCGTTTCTTGTTGACCGTTTCATTCTGATTCGCTTAAATGTATACACTTGGACGTCATATTTCTATCGAAAAAATGAATATGAAAAAATAAAAACATGTACAGATGAAACGCGTAAATTTTTAAGAGAGATCGCTTGCGTAAAAGTGCCTAAGATTAGTACGTAAATATGTTCCTTTATTTTTTCAAATCTTAAAAAAATAACGATATTTCATTTAACAGTTGCCACATGTGATAACGAAAATAGTCTAAATTATTTCATACTCGTGACGAAAAAAATCGGACGAAGGGGAGAGTTTGGAAAAATTCAATGAGATACAAGTATACACAGTGAAAAAAGAAATTGTTACATCCAAGTTAATATTTGCTAAGGAATATTGGAGTAGTTTATTTTATTTGGATTAAGTAAATATTGCTTGAATGTAGCACTTTTTTTTTCTTCCAGTGTGTCTTCCAATATTTACTTAATTCGAATAAACTACAGAGAAAGAAATAGGGAAAGTTTAGTTAACTGTATCTGACATTAATCGACATTATTGCCACCGGTTTTCTGAGAGACTCATATATGCGTTTAAATGCAGATGCACCCTCGTGCTCTCCATGTGCTTGTCCTCGCAGTCATTGCGGTTGTAAGGGCTGGTTGCGATGATAAAATAAAATGGTATTCCGGATTACGATCCATGCTCAAGAATTGTCCAACTGAATTGCGGAACAGTTCCGGCCAGGACGAAATTCTGGAAACCTTTAGGCGTTGCGTGCAGCGAAGGATTGTCGACACTTTGGACGCGCTTCTCGACGAGAACGTCATCTCGGTGTTTGACGGAATTGATTTGGTACGATTTCATTTGAGCGATGAGAACAGCACAGAACACAAGTGAGTTGATTTCCGCGCAACTTTCAATACGGAGAGGACTTTGTAATAATAATTACTGTAGCATTTTCAAGGAGTGTACTGATTCTATCCCAATTTACTATCTTTCCGCTTTATATGCTCTATTTATAATTTAGGAAGTAGAGGCTGTTGAAAAACTTACTATGTTCCTTAGCGAAATAGACACTATTATGACAGAGACAAATGATATAATTATATAATTATATAGAGAAGCGGGGGGGATTTTTTTGCCATACATAATCATAGATTTAAGTAAATATGTTATTATAATGCTCATGTAATGAATATATTTATTTTTTTTTCTCTCAAAAATGTGTGCCAATCTGTGAGAATCACTTCAGAAATGAAGTTTTTACAACTAGACCTCAGAAATTTCTTTCCAGCAGAGATAATCTTCCCGATGGATCGTTCGACGACATTAGCTGGTCAGAGATAATCTGGAACCGATTGACGCGCGTTCTACGGACTCACGCCTTCAAAGTTGACGTTGATCACATATTCAACACAACGTCGGCTACCAATAATACATCCGAGTCGGATCCGAATAGTAATATCGTTCAAGGTGAGTTACAACGTTTTGACAAGTCTATTGAAAAAAGTCGTCATCAGCTCGCAGTCTTCTCGTGTTTTTCACGCTTTAACTCTCGGTACATTATACCATGTGCTAATAAACCTTTTGTCAGAATGGAAATTTTCATAACGAGCGCAAAGTATCTCAAGTATAACGAGGCAGTATTTTTAGTTTGGCACGCAAAAATAACGTATTTATTACGCTTTTCAGGCCGAAGACGTCGACATCGTCGAAAACATCATTTTATGCCGATGATGATGTTGGGCCTGCTGTTCATGGGATCAGTCGTAATACCAATGGGCTTTCAGTTTCTCGCTGTGCTAGGCGGCAAGGCATTGGTTCTCGCCAAAATGGCTCTTATATTGTCCAGTATACAAGGTCTGAAGAAGATCGCGACCAGCGGCATTAATTATGGACTATACCACCATTCTCCGGAGGCCTGGCACGACAGGAGTCATCAGGTGTTCCCCGAGGAAGACTACCCGGTATATGTGCCTTCGCACCCTTAGCTCTTTCTCGAGTCGCGTTTTTAGAGAGACACGAAACGTACGACGAGGTTCCCGCCCGACGCATAAATACAGGCAGCATAAATGTCTAAAGGACGTCTCGGAGACGTCTAAGATATCTTTCTTGCATTCGTCTTTTAAATATACCTAAGACACATTTTAGGACCATACTAATATAGTCTTTCTCTCCCTTTCTCTCTGCGTATATCATACAGTGAATAATATAATGGAAAGTGTGTGTGCAAATTGACAGCTGACTTTCAAAAACGCCTTTCCGGCCCGGTGAAACACATTTCTTTTTCCTCTCTTCTGATCCGCGAACTTTCCGTCAGCACAGGTATGTGCCTGGTGGTTGAGATACCCAATGTGAAAAAAGTTCGAAACTTCTATAGTGATCTTTCTCCTTGCCTCTTTGCCTCCATCAAAGGTAACACGCAAAAAAACAACCGCAAAAGTTTTTATACTATCTTTCCCATATTTTCGCGACGATCCGATATGTTTGATGAACAAACCCTCTCCCTCGAGATTTTCCGCTCGGGGGAAACACACAAAGCGCCCGTGTCGTCGGAATCGTCGAATATAATTAATTTACTTTTGTATGATTACGAAAAAAAGTATTTCGCCGGTAATGCTAAAATAAATCGTCTAAAAAAAGGATTACATGTGTTGTTTTTGTCTCCTATTCTGCATATCGAAATAACAGGAACAATACGGAAAATACCTTCCGTGTGACGTAAAATAGCTCGGATATTTTCAAAGCTAACGTTGCGTTATTTTTACCGGATAGTCGCGGAGGAATTATTTTCAGCTCTCGGAAACGCCTATTATAATGTCAGTTGTTTATTATCCATTAGTTTCGTGGAGGGAATAGAGTGCGGAATATTCGATGGTATTACGTTAAGGACGCGTTAATCTCTTGCGAGAGCAGCAGGGAGGGAGAGAGAGAGAGAGAGAGAGAATTTAGGTTGCCGACACTCACCTGTCAATTTGTGACTGCGGCTAGCGGAATTGCAAATCGGCAATTGTATTATCGATGAACTCGTGAATAGACTGTTACTATTTATAGTGATTTCTACATTGTGACCGCCGTTTTAATCGTAAACATGGAAATTCGGTCGCGCGCGCTCCGTCTATAATGTGCGGTTCTCCCGTTGCTGCTACTGTATTCCGTCAATCACGGTGAATGCTATCGTTCCATTATACGGATCGTACAGATGTATAACTGAACTTTATTCCTCCGTAAAATGCGACGCAGGATCGAGTGCATACGACCACGTTGAAGATCATTCGTCACGGTTTAGCGGATTTCAACAGGTTGATAATATCGCGATCATTTATTCACGGGTGTAGTGGATACGGTGATACGTAGAGACATGCGTTTTACTTCTGTCTTACTTCTGCGGAAACATGTTTACACAATGCCCGTCATTTACATCTAAATAGATACCGTCAAGTAGGATAACTCTCAGTTCTCCGTAGAGTGTCTCGCTTCCCATCGCTTGCCCAGGAATGAGATCTGAGATATTGTTCGTATTTTTTTTCACGTACTTCATATTCCTTCGATTATTTTAATCCTCGATTATTATTATTCCTTATTTCGGTCCTTGAATCGCCATCTATTTATGTAACAATAACTCGACATTTTACGTAATACCTTACAAAATGATATCGATCATATTTCTCTGGTTGATCCGTTGTATACGTTTTGTATGGTTTAGCACGCCTTGCGTCGGACATCCTGTTTCGCAAACGATCAATCTGGATATTTGAAAAAACCCGTCTTTTACCGCACCACTAAACTTTATCATCTGAGTTTCGGTCAATATTAAGGCTCTCAGAAATATTCAATCATCGAGAAATGTCAAGCGCAGTAGGACCGCAGTCAGGTTGATGAGATCCACGAAGAAAATAAAATTATTACGGCTCTCTCCTCTTCCGGGGCTCGCCTCTTTGCGGTTTGCGTCCGATCGCGCGTACCTTACCGTCGGGTGAACGTATTCGCACCGTGGTCTCGCGCGAAGAAAACGCAATAACGCGTCTCGCCGCGGAGAGATTTCCGCCGTCGGCGGGAAATCATTTGTAAAGCTTACGACACCGTCTGGAGGTACCGGCGGGTGACGATTCCTCTTGCCGGCCACCATTGATCTTGATTACTGGCCGCTGGATTAAAGCGGGACGGAGGTAACACCGTATATGTGCGCATCAACGGTAAATTTCTCCAGGTTGCGCTAATCGGACGATCGTTCAACGTCCATCTCGCTGACAGGATGACGTGCGTCCTGTTCCTGTCGCGGAGTCGTCACACATACACACACACATGTGCGCGCACGTACGCATGCATGTACGCACGACGCATGACGACGAGACTCGAGGCCGATAAACAGCGGCTTTTCCCTATCGGAAGAATATTTAAAATGTCAACTCGTCCTCCCACAGTTAACGATGCAATATCCATCGCGAATATTCCGCCGCTGAACAGCGCGATAGCAATTTTCGATAAACGCTCTGTCCCTTCGACGTCCGGCCGGGCGAAATAGAAGCGCGCCGTGAGTTACCTCGTGTACACGCGCGATAAGAGTATTTCTCGTAAGACGACTTATAATCTCGAAATGGCCGAGTTGATCGAAATATAACCGGAGGGTAACCGGTGATTATTGAAAATTCTCGCGCCGGATGGACGCTAAGTGAAGTAATAAGGTTTCTCGGCTACCCCGGGGCCAACGGTGGAGGAAGATCCAAGTGAGGAAGAAGGCGACAAAGATTCCGGGATTGTCGTTGTGCCGGCGCGCTTCTTCCAGAAGGAGAAACGAAGGAAGTCTGTTTGGAGATTCTGAGGACGGTGCTCTTGAATGAAGGCCGTATATCTTCCAGTAAGACGGCCCACAGAATTGGCTCTTCGACAACGCCGACATGTTTTGGTCCAAAGATTTCTGGCCTCTCAATAGTCCCGGGCTTGAACCCTCCCGACTATTAGGTGCGGGGCGTGGTCCAGGCGCCCCAACGTGGCCTCTTTCCAGGTCGTCATCGAGGCGGCCATGGATCGGGCCCAGTCGAAAACGGCGTGCTCACGCTTTAGGATCGAATGAGAGGACGGATCAAGAAGGATATCTTAAGTTGAATATTACAACGTCTCCTTGCATCTTTAATATTGGCTCTGATAAAGAATTTTTTCGACAGAACGTTTTCATGTCCGTATTCTAACGGCGCACCCTCTAGGTAACATCTTGAGTACAGGCTAAGTTTATGAGCAGTACTTAACGCGTTTCTATGCGGAGATTCTTCTCGTCCAGCGTAGTCGCGGCGCTTAACAATAAGGTCCGTGGGGTTGCGCGCAGCCAGGGCGAAGCGAGGAGGTTGCGTGAGGCGTGGACTACCGGCTATAAGAGGGACGCCATGCGTCGCGACGCCACCAGAACACCTCCCGTGCTCAGCCACAGTTCGTATAACCCTGACGATCTCTCGCGCACTCCGATCCTTACAGTAGACGTAGATCGAAGGACTAGGGAGGCAGCGACGGTCGATACCGCAAGACCGAAGTTTTTCGCGCACCGCTCGTTTTTTTTTCCTTTTTTCGCCGTGCCGTTTTGCCTGGCGGTTTCTCGACTGATTCGACTTTGGATCGCCTATTCAGCGAGATGTTCTCCAAATCGACTTCGGCGTTGATCATTCTGCTGCTCGTCATCACCGACGCGTTCCGTACTGCGAGAGCGGTCATCAGCAACGACCGCCACCGTCAGCAACAGGTAAATGCAAACATGCTCTCTTAGAAGAGTACGACGCGCGGTATTTTGTATTTCCAGATTGTAAAATTACAAATCTTACATTTGGATGTATAAAAGGACGTTAGAATAAAAGAAATGTTTAGAATGTAAGGATATATTGTGAGACAGACATAATAAATGATAAATTTTACAATTGGGAAAAGTACATTGAAATAAAAGAATATTTAGCATGAAAGAATTATTATGAGACCCACGTAACAAATTACAGAGAGATTATACATTTTGGATTAAAAGGACATTAGAATAAAGAAATATTTATAATGAAAATTTATCATGTCGGACACACTTAACAATTCGGAAGGGACACATTTCGAAGGAACAAGTCCTTTTTCAACATAACATAACGAGATTAAAAGAACGTAAAACGAAAGATATACAATTTGTTAAAAAATTCACACTTGTTCTTCCTTTTCCTAAATTAAAATTAATTAAGGCGATTGTGGAATTAGAAAGTGGAATCGATATTGGAATATCTGCGCGGAAATAATTGCGATAAGTCTTGGTTAGCTGGTGAAATTAAGGTCGAGCTACTTTATTCTTTAGTGCTCTCGACCGTCGTTCTCGCTTTGTCTTTTACCTTTTTCTCTTCGATCAAGAGCAACGGTGTTCCATCCAAGAATTTTCTTAGCGTAACAGGCACTCGATGAAAATAAAGTTGCCGTTATAGAATGCCATCATACGGCGGACTTGTAATCTCTTCTTTCCTTGTGAGGAAGAAAAAAATTCCCTTCCTGAGGGAATTAATTGCTTAATTGACTCGGTTTTATCTCGTTATATTTTCCGTCGAAATAATTTTACCGACAGCCGACTATTTCCTGAGATGATTGGAAGTATGCAACGTAACAATTGATAAAAATATAAATACACGGAGGCATTGTTACCGTCCTTTTTATATTTTATAGTTTAACGAATATTGCAGCCCACGCGTACTTTAGTTTAAATTTTTCTACCGGAGCGAAATGTGTTTTATGAAGCATATGACATTTTCAACGCGTATTTTGACGGGCAAGAAGAGGAATTTTTTCCCTACAATATTCCATTATATAAAAAGGTTCATACAGCGTTTTGAGAAAAAAACGCGTTAAGCGCGAACATTTCAGAATTTTCTCGTGAGTGAAGTTTCTTCTTTTAAAACAAATATATCAGTTCATATTATGACTTTTAGAACAAATATATCAGTTCATATTATGATACTGTGATTTATTTGAAACATATTGACAGCAATTATTTTAGTTAAACAGTTAAAAGCTTTGCTTCAAATGATGTTTTATCTAGCAGAAGCTCCCAAACAAAGACATATATATCGCGATACAAATGCTTTTTTTCCAATAAACTCGACGATAATAAAGATCAGAAAGGTCAGAAAAACGAGGTAGACTATTGTAGTTTATTTTTGTTGCTTGACATAATTTAAAGCAGTTTTGTTAATTAGAATACATAATTTTAATATTTTTGACTAAAATATATTTTTTTTTATAGTTCTGGGACGTGCGATTACAGTATATTCCTTTTTATATACGTGTATTCATATATACATACCGATTCAACGCGCACAAATGTAAATCAGGTTTCTTCTACTATCTAGCGAAGGAGTGAGAGATCGCCTTTAAATTGAATTTCAGATATTCTTTTCGTGCAAGATGTATAGCCTCGTACGTGGACTTCTGATATAAAAGTCTCGTGATTTCCTCATCCTATTATGATAGAAATCTATCAACTTTTATGATGTTCCTTACATGAACATTTTCCCTCCGTGTTATTCTATGCTACGCTTCCTTCTCAAACTATATTACACCCACATTGAAGGGAAATATATTTAAAAAATAAAAGAAATATCCGATAGATACTAATAACATATTTACTTAAATCTAAAAAATTTTATTTATAAGTAAAATAAACAATTATTTTCTCATGAAAAGTTAAGATTTTAAGAAAATATATATTTTTTCACTTGAAAAAATATGTTCTCTCAATATAAAAATATATGTATTAGTATAAATATTATCACTAATGTGTGTATTACTGTAAGTATTTTGTACTAATATGTATATTGATATATTAATATTCATGTATTGCGAATAAATATTTTTTTTTATTTTTAGATATTTTTTTCTTTTACGTAGAGATTAAAAAATGAAAAACATAGGATATAATATATAAAATGTAAGATGTAACAATGATTAAATACAATCATCGTCACGCGGGGACGACCGCGAGAGTTAAGGATGGCCGCGTAATATAAAGTAAACTGACATCAAATTGAAAATAAATTAGAAGAAAAAGAACTCGGGTTTTAAATTGTACTACAACTAACGCAAGTTTTAAATTGTACTACAACTAACGCAATTAGAATAAGATAATTTGCGAACTTTTAATGAATTTTGGTTGCCTGTTTCTGAATAAATAACTCGCCGCTAGTTGACTCGATTATACTCTTCTTTTCGCCATTGCCTTTTACAGGGAGGCAGAGGTGAGCGGAATTAAGTTACCATGCGTCAAAAAGAAAAGTTTAATTACTACAGTTTCTTAAAGTGCGCCTTATAATAGCAAGAGTAATATCACAATCCTTTCCTCGTTTTCATCGTGAATCTTACCGAAGATAAATACGCACAGGCAGGTTGTGGATAATATTTTCTCAAATCGCGATGCTTCGTTGCTCAAGAAACATTCGGTATATGTGATAAAGATTTATCATAATATATCCACCAATATTTCAGTGCAGAATCTTCAGAATTGGCGTCAATCGTAACGTTAACAAACCGCATTGGTAACAATCACCGATCGTTCCCATCGCAATGCCATTTAAAGTTTTATTGTCTCATCATTTGCATCTATATCAATTCAAAAACTGAAAACGGTCGAATGGAAACTCCGAACTATATCCTATATCACCGCAGTATTGACGCAGCATTAATATTGTTAACGACGTGTAAAGTTGCTCGTAGCGATGTGTATGTACGTGTGCGTTTTATTTGAATCATCTATACACGCGATGTTACATTTGTAAGCGCGATTCAGCTGATAAACTTACATCTATCTAACTTTATATTTACATTTATATTTACACCTGGAAAAATTGCTTCATAAACCCGCATTTATTACGTATTCTATGTGTGTTGCAATTTCATACGTAACGGACAACACTCGTATCATGTTTTATGTTATATTCCAATTTGCATTTACAAGGTACACGCGCGTTAAGAAATCACGTTCTTTTCCGTTCGAGCCGATGAGGTATAACAGTTCGCGTTGCAAGAATCGCGAAAGAAGAGACGGACAATAGCAGACACAATACTATATTGTTAAGAGAAGTTCCACGCGCAAGGTGTCGTTAATATTATCTCGTGTCCTTTGCATCTTTCGTGCAACGTCATTGCGGGGTTTCTGAAAATTGAAACCTGACTGGCAAATACAAATTGGATAGCATTGAGAATTGCATTAAAATGGGATTCTTTGTGAACATCCCACGTACTGTGTTAGTTCCGCTTTGACGGCTCGTTCATCCCATTTATAGCCTAATAAATAGACATTTATATTTCACAACAAATATTACGTCACGACGCTTCGGCAGTTTTTTTTCTTTTCTTTCTTCACGCATCGATCGATAAATTCGATAAATATGTAAGTGTTCTTAAATATTTCTCTCTAATTCCGCTGAGAGCGGGTGTTTCAAAGTTCGCGAGATACTTTGCATATCATCGCGACCATTTTGCGAAACGTGTTCTTAACCAAAATATTTAAGCAAAATCAACGCTGTTTGTATATTGTAACGAATAAGTCGAGCGATGATCGCGCGTTCTAATTGAAATAACAAACTTCCGTTTTGCAATCAATAAAAATCACATGGTCGATCGCCCGGCGAAGTAATATGAAAGCAATAGAAAACTCGTTGGAATGATTTGCGCAGGTTTGCGCGAAGGAAATGGAAAATGTAAAAGACAGACGCATACAGAATGTACTTGACGAACCGTTACATTTAATGACGACCATTATATTAAATGAAACTTGTCACATTGAGATGGAAGGAGAAATACCGGAGGAGTTTACCCAATATACAAGTCTTTCATCTTCGATCTGTGAGCAAACGGTCGCAATAAAATACTACCTAATAAAACTGAAATTGTTTTATCAACGATATTACGATCGCGTGTATATTTAGAAAAAATATTTTTAATTGCAGAATAATTGTTAAATTTAAATCGAGATACAAGAAAAATTTGATAATTCGATACTTTCTAAATTTTTCGGCTGAAACTTCATTCAAAACGAATGAAAATTTACTCGAAGCGACGATAAAAATATCGCCAAATCGGAATCGCAAAGATGAATGTTTTATTCGAAATTGGAATTTTAATAAATATTTACTAAGACATTTTTTTCTAAAATGTATGAACAAAAACTTCCAGATTTAGTATGATAAATAATAATAATAATATATTATAATAACATTAATTCTTAATTCTCTCCTTAATAAAGAAATTTTATATATTTAAAATATCATTTACTTAATATAATTTTAGTATAATTTTAATAAACACGCTTACTAAAATTAAGACAATTTTTCTGTCAACGTAGCATATATCGTCTTTTATTTATTTATTTCAGATATCAAATAATGCCGCCAATATCTTGGCTTATGAAATGGGAGTGAAGAATTTGCTCGACACACCTCGCGAACATTACCGACCAATTACAGGTGAGTAGTACGAGTAATCATATTGATATTTGTTTCATGTTCGGAAAAAAAACGAGCACGATCGATACTTTCGCTTCCGTCGGGTTGTGCTGCGACGTTCGATGAGTGACGTCGCGATTGCTCGCGTAATTAAAAGTAGTTACAACTCGCAAGTGAAATGAACCGGACAAAAAGGAAACAAAGGCCCATCTATTCAAACCCCTTTAAGGTTTTCATTGCTCTGCATACACATTATCGAGCTATTCATCGTTCATCGTTTGATTTCAAGATTCGCGTTATCTCCTTGCAATGTAAACATTTTTTTCAAATGAGAAAATTTGTAAATTTATATATATATCTTTTGTAATCTCTATCTGGGAAAGTCCATTACGCGTAATCGCGTTAATCCATCGTAAGACACGTAAAAGTAGATATGCATATGGAGCAGGTGTTTCGAATGCGCGGGCGCGTATCATGCGCCCGTAAGCCTCGTAATTGAAGCGTTTGTTATATAAGCGATAATTCCCTCGTTCCACAAATTGCAGTGTCGCGTTAATGGATGGAAGATAGTTTCCGCAGCAATATAGCCAAATTAGTATTAGTATATCAGTATATTTTTCACATTATATATATATATATATATATATACTACTTGTTATATTATATCAACAATCGTTTCTCTGTGAATATATTTCGAATTTCGATCGCATGCTGATTACATCTAAATTCGTACTTTTCTGTTATATTCAATTCATAGCATTCTTAGAATCGCAGATGAATTTTTTTCTCTTTCTTTCCTGCTTTTTTCCTTTTTTTGAATTATTTTGAATTCTCGCACATGAAACATTTCAATCAATCTTACTAGTTGTCTTGTTGCAGATTGCATGTTTGTCACTTCAGAGAGCGGACCGTTTACTTATGTATCGCGGTCCGATGACGAAGTCGTTTGCGGCATATACTTCTTAACCGATCCAGACCGCACGGTGGAGATACATTTTCACAGTTTCGACGTGCCCTGCGATCATCGTGGACTTCTTGCGGTGTGTATAATCGTCGGTTGTTCTTGAATCTGCCGAATCCGTCGATTTGTCAAATTTTATTTGCGATCATAGCAGATTGCTATTTGTTTGTTGTCGACAACAAAAGGAGTCCCAATATTTAGAAGAAACCACGTCGATTCCGTGTCACTTAAACGAATTGTCACGGTGCATGCGCAAAATTTTACGCACAAATCGAATCGTGAAGTTTCCCCCGGCTCTCGCGCGCTCGCCCTCTTGCTATTAATGGAAAACCCCTGTAAGGTTAACCCGAAGTAAGATCCCACGGTGGTGGTGTATCACGCGAATGCATAGAAGTCAACGTTCCGAGGGCAAACGGTCTATAATGGCAGGGGTGAAATTCCGACGTGAACTCGACATGTGTGTATGTTTGCGATGTACTACGGATGTAACTTTCTTATATTTTTGTAACAACAACATCGTTACGACTGTAGCCCGAATTTCAACAATTTTCTGTCCGATCCTGTGTGCCCGTGTGATATTTACTTCTCATTTGATTTTTCACATCATGTTCTCATGACGAATAAATTCTCGAAAAAAATTCGACGAGATAGAACAAGTTCCCGATGATTGATCGTTTCTTAAACAGGTAATCGACGGCTGGGAAATGGACGGCGAAATATTCCCGAGTGAGGCCGACCATTCGTTACCGATAAAAGACAGAGTGAACGAATTCTGCGGTAAAAGCAGGTGGTACAGGAAAACCTTCACGAGTTCGCAGAACGCGGCGGTTCTTCAATACAGAATACCGATGCGCAACAAGGGTTTCGTCATATCTGCCAGATACCCGAAAAATTCGAGACGTAAGTATATAATAAGGTTTGGGCGAGTTTCCTATATTTTTTGGAATGAAATTTCACTCTTAAAGTGACAATCGAGTCACTGAGTCTCGAATGATTTTTCCAGTAAATAAATTCTGCACTGAGTCGTTGAGTGAATACTTTCACTCGAAACTGAGAGCGAATCTAGTATATTCCATCGTTACGGAGACAAATTCACTCTGATAAATTGAAACATCCATTCGCATGGAATAAAAAAAAATGCACCCTAACAAGGGACAACCATTTATTTGTTGGCGATGGACACGATTATTGAATTTTTACTGACTTAAGATCTCGTCAAACAAGATACTTGTTTTCGTGTTAACCAGCATGCATGTGAAGAAGATGGCTCCCATATCGCACACAAGTTCGTGCTGTGCATTCGGGACCAATTCCGTGTGCATACATACTAGCCATTTTCCTCCACAAGCTAGCATGGTAGCTCACATACTAAGAGTTAATACGAAAGCAAGTATCATCTGACGAGGGCTTTATTCTCTCTTTTTTTTTTTATAGCCTGCAATATCTTGTCGGTCAGTACGACGGATCCGTTTACGCTCCGCAATTATGGTAGACGGATTAACTGCACCCTCATGGCAATGTATCCCGGCGCCGTACAAGTAATTGCGCTCGGAGTCGGCGGTAGCAGTTCGCAGAGCGTTGTTCACACGACCGAGACCGGCACCTTACATAAAGTACGTTGTAAATCCCTTCTCTTTCTCGACCGTGACTTGTGGTTGTTATGAGCCTCGTGTCTTTTTAAACACATTTTATCTCTGAGCCGCGGCAAAATCTTGGAAAAAATTTTATTTATGCATATTATTCGATATGTATGCCTTTTCTTCTATCGTAGAAATTTATTCGTCGAAAAAGTCAAGGTATTACGATATGGCACGAAATTTTCATATAGAGTTTATTTTCTTCGCATAAATATTTGAAAGTTCGCGTGCCATTTTGCTATTAATTCATTAAATACCGTGCGTCGAAATAATAACGCAAGTCCCACGGTCGATGCGTAGCGGATTTATTGCGATTTATTTTTAGTGCGATACAAAGAACCCGCGGGATCAATTGGAGATCGGAGGCAGTCGCGGCCTGGATACAATGAAACTCGACGTAATTGACTCCATTTGCGGCATCGATTCCAAGCCAGGTGATAAATCTTTCTTACATCGAATTAAAGCCACGGAGGTAGATCGATAATAATTTCAGATTTCTGCAGTCTCTCCGTCATTTCTGCGATGTGCATGCTTATATTATTCATTGACTGTAAAATGCTGTACAATTTGATGAATGTGTTGCGAACGCTTTTCCATCCCTGTAAAATTTAACGATCCACCTTTCCATTTCCAGATATAAAAGAATTCGTGCCGTACGAAGTGACGTCGGTACGATTAATATCGAGCGGTTACTACGATAACTCGGCGACAATAATAATAAATCCGATTGTGAGCGATGATCTGCTGGATCCCGCCTCTGCTTTCTGAAGCGATTCACTTCGAACATTTTCGTCATTGTCTGCCGAGTTGTTTGCTATTCATCTTGACATTAATTATTTTAACGAGCGGCCACGTCGATATTGTATTGCATAAGACTCATTTCTTCTCCCTCCCTGCCCCCCCCCTCTCTCTCTCCCTCTCTCTAATGTGTTATAGTTTAGCGCTTATTCAGATATTTATATAAATAATTACAGTTCACATATTTTACGTAGCGTGCTAAATGATAAGGAAAGCAGGAATTTCATCAAGACTGATTATTCTAATTGATTTCCTCTCATACATGTATGTTACTTAAGTGTTGCTTTGTACTGTACTCTATTATTTCTGATTTTTGAATTTTCTCTTTGCTTTTGGTAGATGAGAGATAAGTCTGAGAAGGTTTTTGTTTAAATAAACAGAATGAAATTACGGAATATCTGGTTTTAACTGCACGACTAAATCGTTAATTTGATAAAAATTTTGTGATTCCTACGTACATAATTCGAATTTAATACACATTTTTGTATTTAATAACATATGCTACGTAATTATAATTGTATATTATAACTGAAATGAACGCTCGAATTGTGAATAAAACAAATGTGAAGCGGTAGAAAAAGCTTCATATGTGTATTTGTATTTATTTATATTGATGAAAAATCAAAATGTTTATAATATATAATGGAAATTTTATGCTGTTTTTAGTTAAGAATCATGATATATATGATAATAGTTTGACGTTAAAAAATAAATTTATGTTAATTGATTACTGTGTCTGCAAATTATTGAATTATTCTAACTCTATAATAACAATGAAAGAAATGGGAGAATAGTGAGAACAATTATACATACTATTTGTTAGATTTAAGAAAAAAATTTACAAATGAAAAGCAATTGACATTCTCTGACATTTTTTACTCATCTGCAAATTTATTACACAAGTGATTAGATAATAACGTGTCAACTCACATCGACTTCTCCTGCTTTTTCGTTAAGTGGTTTAGTGGAACTCAGCATGACTCTCGAAATGTTTTCAAACGATGACACACGAATGCACATTAAACCACACTCAGTATTTTCCGAACGTCTAGTTTCTAAAGATGTGCACACAGTATATGTTTCCGAACGTAATCTTAATTAGCTGCATTTTGCTAAAAAATAGCGTTTAGTGATTATTGCTTCTGATTGGTGTATATTTCTGGTTACTTTTGATTAATTCTAAACCTGATTGGTATATTTACAAAAAATCTGAAAATATATTCCAATCACAGACATTAGATGCAACTAAGTTAAAAGCATATACCAATCAGATTCACGAATTTTGCAGCAGTTCCAAAGTATTTTTCTCTGCTGAACGCAACCGATAGTCACTTAATGCTGGCTTCTGAACGCAGCTGATGCCATCTGTGGCATCTTGTTTATTCACCGCTTGATTGCGCCCGGTGTGTGTATAAACGCGTCACTTGTGATATTTTTCTAAGGCATAAATCGCGACGAGAAACTTCGCAGAAATATAACCGAAGGTGAAGTAAGTTTTCCATACGAAATTCAAAATGTCGATTGGCGTACCCATCAAAGTACTTCACGAGGCCGAGGGTCACATCATAACCTGCGAAACGAACACTGGTGAGGTGTATCGCGGCAAGCTTATCGAGGCCGAAGACAACATGAACTGTCAGATGCAAAACATAACAGTGACTTATCGGGACGGCCGAGTCGCTCAGCTGGAGAACGTGTACATACGCGGTTCGAAGATACGATTTCTTATACTACCGGACATGCTGAAGAACGCGCCTATGTTCAAACGACCAGGTGGCAAAGGTTCCGGCACTGCTGGCAGAGGAAAGTCTGCTATACTACGCGCTCAAGGTTCGTACAGGCAGGGTATTTTTTGTAAAGGAAACTTTTCGTTGCAGGAAGATTCAGAAATATTTAATAGATACTTTATCAAAATCGGAACTTATTCTTACAGATTAAGTTGTTTTTGAGTATGAAGGTGATATATTTTGCAAATGTGCATGAAAACAAAATAAATAAAACTGTTGTAGCTCGCGGTAGAGGAAGAGGACAACAGAATCAAAGAGGCAAAGGTACTGGCTCCGCACCTTGGCTTAATCAACAAGGTCAACCTGGTGGGTCTCAGGCTGGAAGAGGCAGGAGTTAAGCCTACAATAAAATGTATATACTTTTCTAATGTTAAAATAAAATTGTGATATTATTTAAATGTTTCAATGTCAAAGGTTTCAAAGAAGTCTTAGAGACATTATAAATGCAGCATCTTGATAATTTTATGTCATAATTTTATATGAGAAATCTTATTAGCTGTACTATGTTATGTTTCCTTTGGAACCTCCCCTTAAGTTGAAATAAGTATTTTTGTGAGGTTGAATTGCACGGTAAACAATGAATTGCAAGCTCATGAAGAGAGCACAACTAAAATAAAAAGATCTTAAGATGAATATACTATAATATACTTTATAACTATTCGATTACTAGGGACATTTTATGCAGTTTGTTACTTTTTTGTTCTTGATTTATGCTTATCTTTAAGAAGACAAAAAGATATATATTTTTGTGTTATATATTTTATTATAGATTTATATGGAAAATATAGACTGCTTTCTAGGATTTATTTATTTATTTAATGACGATTGGCTGTCGGATAAAGGATTTCTAGAGTCCCTAACATTTTCTCTAGATGTAATACCATCCTCAATAAGCGAACCTCAATGTTTTTCAAACATCGATGATTTTGCTCATCTGTAGCATTCATTGTGTGTTTCCGAATGTAACTCAAATGAGCGCGTCAAAATCCGTCTTCGGGAGAATTCACACCTTGACAGAAAGGCAGAAAGCAGCCAATCAGAATTCACGCTGGCAGCCGTCTGCTTCATTTACTGCCTACTGCCAGCGCGAGTTCTGATTGGCTACTGTTTTCCTGCTTTCTACTTTTTTGTCAAGGTGTGAATTCTCCTTTAAACATATGTGCAAATAGCATATCAAACAGTTGTGGACAACAATATCAAATGAGACACCGGCTTGGGTGCTCTAAAGATTCCCTCTGATTGTATTGAATCTGATACGATTGCATTACTGAGAACATTGGACAGAAGTCTTTCCGTTTAGTGTCGAAACTATTGCTGGCGTTTATTTTCACTTACTGTATATCGTGTGAAAATAATCTGTGGCTTATTACTGATAATATAATTGTATAAATATGGATAACGATAAAAATACTATGCTTGCTGTTTTGCAGCTTCTGAAAAAGTATAATTTAAAGGTAAATCATACAATATTTCTTTTATTTTCCAGAAATGCCATAACCTGTCTATGAGTATATTATTTTTTAGAAGTATAATTGATTTCTATATATATATGATTGGATGTAGTAATTAACATGGTGTTTCTTTAGAGTACTGAAGAATTGTTTAGAAAAGAAGCCAATCTTCAAGATGTTTCAATTGAAGATTCTCAACAAACTGATTCCGAGGTAACCAGCGTCCTTTCTGCTTACAAAAGCGAAGGAGACCCAGCATTATATGAAAAAGCATACAGTGAATTGAAAAAGTTTGTAGAAGGAGCTCTGGACATTTATAAAGTAAGCTAGAGTTACAATTGGTATCAAATATTTTTGGTAATAAAATAATTTGTATATATTTTTTAATAATTCTAATGTTTTGTAACGCATATATATTATGTCAATAATGTAGCATGAATTGGGTACCATACTATATCCAGTTTTGGTACATATGTATGTAGAATTAGTCTACAATAATCATCCTGAAGAAGCAAAACAACTCATGGAGAAATTTCGTGGAAGTTTGGAAGAATATTATCAAGATGATTTGAAACGATTATCTAATGTAACAAAACGTGAACAAATGGCGGGTAATGAATTAACTGACACGTTTAAGTAAGTGTAATAATAAATAATATAATCTATTTCATATAGTTTGTACAACTTATGAAGGCATCTTCATTTTTTTACAGATCTAATCAGTTTATAATAAGAATGTCAAGGGATACCCTTTCTATATTAAAGCGACATTTGCAAGAAAAGAAACACAGTGTTTTGTTAAATATCATACAAGAACACCTTTATTTTGATATGTATGAAGGTGTTGCTCGTAATAAACAACAGATTGATGCAACATCTGGAGCTACAGTGGGAGAGGCTACTAGACAAGGTAAGAGACCAATTAATTTGTCGCATCAAAAGGAAGAAGCTACTAGACAAGGTAAGAAATCAATTAACAATTATGTCGCATTATAAGAGGGAGAATAATGACAAGAAAGAGGGAATAAAGATCATGAAATATCTTGTAGAGAATAGTTAGATAATTTATACCTTATAGAGAAGAATTGTCTATCATTGAAGTTATTGCGTAGATAATAAAGCCAAGGTTTATTATGGACTTCTGAAGGAGCCAGATATTCAGTGCGTACCACCTGCCGAAGAAGAGGAAGATGATACAGGTGGTGGAGATGGAGACAAACCAAAGAAAAAAAAAGCTAAGAAGGATCCTTTATTTTCAAAGAAGACTAAATCAGATCCAAACGCACCACCTGTGGGCAGAATGCCATTACCTAATCTGTAAGACAGATGTATTTGTGTGCTCTAATAATGATTAATGATGATTTTTGATTTCCTTACAAATCGTATATTTGTCATTCAGAAAAGATGTGGATAAACTGGAAAAAGTGAAGGCTTTAAGAGAAGCATCAAAAAGAGTTATCGTTGGACCCGATACGCTACCATCTATATGTTTCTATACATTGATGAACGCAGTTCATACGTAAGACTATGCAATTAAATGATTTCTTCAATGTCCACTTATAACTACAATTGTTATAATTATTTAGTGTGACATCAGCGGAAGTGTCAGAGGACTCAAGTTTATTGGCTATTGGATTTCGTGATTCTGGAATAAAAGTATGGAGTTTGATCCCACAGAAGTTGAGACTAATGAAAACAGGCGAAGAATTGCAAGATATCGATAGGGAGCGAGGTAATGTGCGAAAATTGTAGAGAAATAAATCTATCATCAGTCATATATTGTCTCAAACTACTTATTGTAAAAAAACGTTACAGATGATGTATTAGTTAGAATGATGGATGAGCGCACCTCCGAGAGTGCTAGGAATCTGTATGGTCACAGTGGACCAGTCTATAGTCTTTCATTTAGTCCAGATAGAAATCTCTTACTCTCATCATCGGAGGATGCTACAAGTAAGATTTATATCGTAAAGAAATAGCAGTTGTCTGCTATTTGCTATATTATGCAAACATGCTTGACATCATAAAAAAAACTCCTATAAATTCTACACTCATTTGATATCCGATTTGTTACATAACAACCTACTGTAAAAGGCTGATACGATAATTCGCAATAACTATTTTAGTAAGATTATGGTCACTTCACACATGGACATGCGTCGTCTGCTACAAAGGCCACTTATTTCCTGTGTGGTGCGTAAAATTCTCACCACACGGCTATTACTTCACTAGTGCTTCGTACGACAGAACCGCTAGACTGTGGGCAACTGATTCGCATCAACCATTACGAATATTCGCCGGTCACTACTCGGACATTAATGTGGGTTAATAAATATCCCTCTATTGATGTCATCAATCGATTTATTGAATTGAAATAATGATATATCTTTCAGGTAGTCCAATTTCATCCCAATTCAAATTACGTTGCGACCGGTTCAAGCGACAACACTGTGAGATTATGGGACTGCGTAACCGGCAGTCAAGTCCGTCTGATGACAGGACACAAAGGGCCCATTTATTCCCTAGCTTTCTCAACGGAAGGACGATTCTTAGCCTCAGCTGGTACCGACAATCGTGTATTAGTATGGGACTTGGCGCATGGTCATCTTGTCGCGGCATTATCGGGACATACAGGCAATATCGAATGTCTATCTTTTAGTCGCGATGGCAATATTCTAGTCTCGGGTACATACTTTGTTTACTTTTCAAATTGTATGAGTTAGTTGGAACAAATTTCAACAATGTATCACTATTTTGTCAGGTTCTTTGGATTATACGGTAAGATTATGGGATTTCACCAAATTGGCGGAAGAAATGAGCTTGGAAGACGTCAACGTATCGCACAATCCGGATGTGAGAACCAACTCTGAATCATATTTGCTGCGTACTTTCCCTACAAAAAATACATCTATCCTGACGTTACATTTTTCACGCAGAAATTTACTGCTGGGTGTTGGCATGTTCGAGTCAACGTAATATTTACCTTTTCATATATATGCAAAACTTTAATAATACTTGTTATATATATATATATATATATATATCATTTCTTCACATTTATCATTCATATGTTCTCTTACAGTCATAATAAAATTTATATTTAATTCCTCTAAACGTCAATATGTAACAGGAAGTTGAGCTTTATTGAATAAATGTTAAATTCTGAGATTTAATTACTTAATTCTATCTGTGATTAATTTTCTCGTAATTTGATACATTATAGGTATAAAAGATATCTTAAATTCAATTTTAACTCCATTTATTCTTTTTAATATAATTTCATGTTTGTGTTAAGATAGTTCTCTCAATAACGTATCCAAAGATGTCTTGAGTCGTTGACCAAAAATTATCCTAGAATCGTTTGAATTAGGAACAGCGCACTGTTGTAATAGATATTCAACATTTCTAGTTTGCCATCGAATAGGTATGTCGTGAAGAAATCCACCAGGAAATGGGTTTTCATTTCCTACACCTAATAGGAGCTGCAATTGCATTTTTTTATTTTGACTATATGAGATTACTCGACCCCAATGATAAGATGCGAGATATATTTCATATTTCAATATTATCATATTGACTACCTGACAAATCGCGTAGTAATTATGATCACTTAAATGACGATTACAAATATCCTTGGAAGAGAATGCAAAGTAGTTAGGAAAATCAAGATGCAGTCTATTTTCTTGCAATTCATGCCAATCTTTTGATCGTTCTGCAAATTAATATCGTGTCAGTGTATTGTATTTTTATCTTATTTTAAGTTATAAGTCATCTTATAAAAAACTTTTACTTTTTGGAGGGATATTTTTGTCAACAATAATGATATTTTCTAAATCGATAAATTTTGCTACATCTTCATGATCAACGGCAATATTATCGGCTGATACATCCGTTAAGTAAAAACCAAAGTTCTGATTCTTGAAAGTAAACATGTGAGCGGCACCTAAAAGACTTGAAGCTATTCTTGCTCTTTGCACCCAAGGTTTATTGTAATAATCTGTAAGAGGTAATCCAACATATTCCTCTATAATAATACGACCGCAAGCTCCGAAATATTTTGGTACAGGCCAACCATTTTCAACAGATAATATCTAGAAAGAATAACAATTCAGAACATACGTAATTGTACATTTCATAGTATTTATTCTTATACAGTTATAGGAAATTCAATCAAAGTAAATATCATCTAACATTAGTTGACTTTTCTGCAACTGAAACGAGATAACAGTTAATTTTTGCATCTATTTATAATTCACCTGGAGGATTAGCGGTTCTGGATTAATAGAAAGCAACATCCAGAGATGAATCAAATATTCCGTAGAATCGGTGTATTTATAATTGAGATATATATTGTGAAATAGATCATCTATATGTTGCGTCGATGGACAGAGTCTCAAGCGACTAGAATCATCTTTAAAAAAATCAGAGGTAATAGTCTCTTTGATAAGATTGTCAAAATTTGCTGCATGTCTATTTAATTTCTTCTTAGAGACATTTGAGCAAGGATATTTTAGGTGGAGTTTGTCACAGAAGAAAACGTCAAATGCTTCCAGTTCAGAGGAATGCGCCAGCTTCTTCAACACTACCTTGTTTTGATTATATGTACCAAAGAATACATTTTTAACTCCAAGTAAATGAAGAAATATTGTACTGACATCGTGCCATGAGAAAATTACTTTGTGAATATCGTGACAGGCAGACACTCCATAACACACTGGACATTTATGTATTTCCGCTAACTGCGTTACAGAAGGATATAGATTCTGTATAACTACATTTTTCGTTAAAAGAAGAGTACATAAAATACTAATAAATAATAGAAATTTCCACTTTTTAAATCTCAAGATATTGTATGCGTAAAAGCCCATCTACATAAGACGCAAAACGCAAGTTGCAAGTCGCATTAAACCCAAATTTAAGATCTATCAGAGATAAACTTGAGAACGCCCACGCGTTTTCTTTATGTTGCTTTTTATGACTGTTTGATACGCCACATGCGCACATTTTCAGACGGAACTATCTCGCTGTGTTCATTTTCTGGCACTGCCGATACAGTCTCCATTTGGTGTGTGTCCGAGCTACATAATTTCCGTGGATGAGAAACACGGTGTACAGACTTATATTACGATCAACACGCGTGCATGATATTTCTCCTTATTGTTAATTTTTGTTATGAACGTATTTGTTTTGCGCATAAATGCACACACACACATGTGAAGTTTCATATACACTTCCAGTAAAAATAGAAAGACACTTTTATTGCATAATAATAATGAATTCACACAGGCGAAATAAAACGATCGTAACGGAATAAAATGATATATATCTCATATTTATTATTTATTATGCCAGAGAGAAACTTGAAAGCAGCACTTCGGCCTATTTCGATATGTACTGTGAAAAAAAACGTCCTTAACTACGTTCATTAGACACAAAAGAAAACGTAAGGTAATAAGAAATATATAAGAGATATAGAGAAATAATAAAACTAATTTAAAAATAACATGTACTTTTATCGATAAAAGAGAGTTCAGAATATTGTCTGCATATACGATGATATTATGACATATTATTTATAGAATTATAACATTTAGATTAAATTCGTTCTTATGTTGAAAGTATCGTTGTATCTTGTTTCGACCTCGCTGGCTTCGACCGCAAGAGGAAGTCACGAAGTGCAAGGGGTGCAATTAAGGGATCTCAGGTGGAACGCTATTGTTCCAGCAGGAGAGCCTCGTCGTGCAGTTGCGCGCGCGGCGAGATGGCGCTACGCGATTGGTCGGTTGGGCAGTAGCATGGCAGCTTCCGCCCTGTACGGTGTTTTTAAAGGTTGGGTGAGCGTACACCGTCGATAGATTGACACTCCGCGGTTCCTCCGTCGCGAAGAATCGTGTGCAACTGACCGACCGACCCACCCGCCGGACGACTGACTGAACGACCGACCGCGAACAGAGTGCCTGCCCTGTCGTGGCGAGTGCGACGAGAGAGTGTTGCCTGTGAGAGTGCCGTCAGCCGTAGAGACCAGCCGAGATCAGCCGACCACCCTATCTCTCTCTCTCACCGTTCCCGTTTCTACACCTCTCCCTCCCCCCTCTCCCCCTCCTTCTGCAGCCCTGAAAAGGTCGACCATCATCCGTGACGGAAAGGCTCGAGGTAAACTTCCTCCTGGGAATGTTGAGGGACTCGCTTGTCGTTCGAGCGTCCTGCCAAGAGGTGGGTAAGTCTGGTTGATGATTTTCTTCGTTAATGCGCGCGAACGAATGTGTGTGTGTATGCGTGTGACGGTACCGCGTCGTCGGTGCGCCACCCCTGGACGGCGACTTCCACATCGCCAGCGCTTCTTCTCCCGTCGCATGCTCTCCGAAGCTCTCGTCGCGTACGGAGTCTCCCTGAGGACGCCGAGGAGCTCTCTCAGCCGAATGTTTAGCATATACAGTTCCGAATACACTCATTTTTCTTGTTTCTTAGAAACGCTTGACTTTCAAATTGGAACGTACACAAGTTTGAATGTCAAATCACAGCGCGGCTGTTTCTTGTGATTCAAGGTGTGTAATTGGAATCAACGTAGAACATCGCTCGATCGGCTACGAATACATGTTTTATTTCCTATTTATTCGTGTTTTCGACAGAAGCAGGGTTTGTATCGCCCGAACAGCGATTAACATTCGATTAAAATTAAAAGTACCGTTTTTCAGTAACCAAATTTTGCAGCAATTTCTACTACACAACGTTCTCTGTGTGTAGCTCATTGCAGAGCTTATAATGTTATCAATTGCTTCCGGAGCGCGATCCAAACTCTCTCCATTCCAAAACGTTGTATAACAAAAGTAAGAAATTAACGAATGCGCGAAGGGAAGATCGATAAAAGCATTGTGCTGGTCGCCCGTTTACCAATGAGAGAAAAATATCTGGAATTTGTAACTATGTGCTGTAGTAAAAGAATTATTGTCGGAGAGAACCATTTTTCTAGCAAGTGTTCGTGGCATTTCTTCAAATTTGATCTTTATATAGGACTATATATTTTTACTTACGTATGAGCCTTGAATTTATCTTTTTTTTATGTACAATTTTAGTGATTAAGATCATAAAAATTGATTGACTGAAAATCATGATAATTTCTCTCAGTGTAGTCGCTCGCTAATTCGATCCCTCTTACGTTCCAAGTCTTCACGTTTTCTGCTTCCTCGGGGATGCGTCTCTCCCCGACGCATAGCAGATGCGACAATGCGTGAAAAGAGAGAACGTGAGAGAGCGTGAGAAGTGCGAGAAGCGCGAAGGAATCGAAAAGCCGATTCGGTCTTCGACGGCTGCTTCTTCGTGTCGCATGACGTGGTGTTCCACGGCGGATTTAGCGGCGAATAAAACGGTCGAATGACAGACATCTGCATCGTGCTAGAGCGAACGGCGCTGTGCGAATATCGATCCTAGAGACTCTCCGGCTCGGTTTCGAGGTCACCGGGACTAAGCCGCAACCCTCACTCTCGATCTCGTTAATCCCTTTGACTGTACACCTCCGCGGTTTGCCGGTGACTAGTTGTACCTGTATCCGACATTCCATCTCGGTCACGCACGTTTACCGTTAAGGGGTTACATGCTTTGGATAGACCTAAAACTAGATTACATTTTTATTATGGGTAAAATTACATTTTATTAAAAAATGAAAAAACGTCTCTTATAGAAAAGCCTTAGGAATTTTGCTCACATGTGTTTGCTATGAAATTATTCGTTAGAACATACAACTTTAAAAACATAATAATGTTAATAATGTTTAAGCGAACATTGAATCGATCAACATTCGATGTTCGTAATTTATTGAGTTATATCACACACGAGTTGTAAGTTTAGTTAAATGTGCCGGATGCAATATTGGTAAAAACCAATCAGCACCACTCACTCTTTAAACGATGTTTCATTTTAATCCAAGTTTCAGTATAAACTACAGATTAAATCGAAATTGGTAGAAACAAGTATAAGTCCCAGAGTATCGTACGATCCGCGTTTTGTTGTTCTCGCAGGTTTTGCGATCGCGGGTCCGATTACGCTGCGATTTGAGCTGGTACTCCGCATAAGCGGACGATTACAATGATAACAGCGCAAGTGAATTGTTACTTCCTGCCTCCAGGCGTGTCGTTACGGCAGGAATTCTGCACTTCCGTTCAGTCATAGCCGAGCTCGCGAAACGAGGCGAGCGGATTCGCGCGAATGCACATCGCGATCCTTAAACGCGCAAATCTCCCCGAGGCTCCGAATACTCTCTTTCCCGAGCGATTCTCTGCGCACCGAGCAGTGCTCGTGAATTCTTCGTGACGCGATATTGCTATCGGGATTTCCATTTCAGTCGACGGGAATTAAAAACGACCGAAAATGGGCGGCCAAATAATCTGCGTCGGCGAATGGTTGCTATCGTGAGACAAGTGTCGCAAATATTTATCTTCGCATTGATACACATTGGGAAAATTTCACACTGAGTGTAATTTTCCATAAGTTTACGTATACTTATCACACTCAGATTTTTCTTGTGTACATTGCTATTATTTTTTTAATTAAAACGAGAATGTGCAGTCGAGATCGGACTGTGATTTTAGTAGGATTTCTCTCAGCGCATTGATAATCTATTTTTGCACTACTAGAAAACATCACGAAATTGCAAAAAATTTATACAAAAAAGAAACGGTTATGCATAATATTCTTTTTGTGTGTAAGTGAAAGAAAAAAACCGAATATGGACAATATTTTTACAGTTATAATGATAACATATTGGAAAGAAAAATACATGTTGCGTGTTTGTTTATCGGGAAACAACATTCCACAAAATTGTAGAACGAATTTGACGCACGTTGGACGGCGACCAGTGAAAAAAGTTTTGGCGCACAAGTTATGTGTACAATTTGAGAACTACATGTCTCTTACGACGTATTATTAGAATCATCGTTTGAAACTCGCGTCTCGCCGTGTGATGCAATTGTGACCCATTTACTACATACGCGGTCCTCTCGCGCTCATCCAAGAGTAAGATAAATTTTTATCTCCGCGTGGGGTGTACGTCAGAGTGGTTCGCACGCGCGGAATATTTTATGTGCGGATTCTTCGATGAATCTACCGTGAACGTGGATTTTTCTCGGATAAAAATCGTGTCGCGGAAGATTGTCATACTTATTTCGATATCATGCCTCGGCAACTTTAAGCCTTACATTTAAAGTTCCGTCGAAGTAGAATCCGCTTGACATTGAGCGACAAATAATGGTTCTTTATTCGAAACGAAACGAAGCTTCAATGCATCGCGGCGGATTCTTCTTTAAAAATTAAATTTCCAAAATTGTCAATATTTCACAATTTTTGCAAAAGAGAATCGCTGAAAGATTACCCACCTAGTTCCTCCGCTAAAAATTCTGTTTTCTGCCGTAACTAATAGAGTGCAAAATTTTTGTGTTTCATTTTCGAAAAATGCATAAATAGGGCGTAATTATACATTTTTACAAATCATTTTTTTAGGCATTAGGTGAGGGGGGTTAGCTAAACAAACGTCCGGCGATTTTATTTTTAGTTGAATAAGACGATCATTATTTATGTTCAACAATCAATGTCGTTACTCGTCGATTTTATGGAATGCCTGAGAAATCTCGGAATTTATCATGCGAAGATGAATTACGCAACGTGATTCCCCGGTTCTTCTTGTCCATTGTTATAGTGTATGCGCGTGAAGTTACATTTCGTATCACACGATATGATAGTGTTCGTGTGGGAGTCGATAATGGTATCTCGTGACACACAGGGTTTCGATGCAGTTAAAGTGGTTATTGAGTATCCCTTGGTCTCTTTCTCACATCCGGATGACGATGAGGCGGCGGTGATTCGACCGTTTCATGACATCGATTATCATATTTGATAGGCGTTGCGCAAAGTGAAATGGAAAGGCTATTTGAAATATTCCAAGCACGATTCGCTGATTCGCGGCTTTTATTTTGCACGATGGTACTTTGCGTGATTTCCTTTAGCGCGCGATCATTTCATTTCGCCGACAGGATTGTAGCAGCAACGTTGGGACTTTTGCGAAGTGACCTTATCATTGTAGTCGACTCTTTCATATGAAAAATGTCGCTCTTCTCGTAACGTAAATTCGTACTTAATGAACATCCGACTTATTTACCGTCCGACGTTCGCGTCGGGACGAATTCATCTGAGACCCCTAAAGAGCTCTTATCGGCCGACCTCAGTTTTGAAATCAAACGAACCTTCCAGTTTCTTATCGCGGATTACGAAAGTCAATGACGTATTAAAGAGACGTATTAATCTTTCTCGCGACAAGATCGCGAGCAAAAAATGCGCGTACAACGTTGCGAGATTACACTGAAAATCCAAGTGGGTAATTTTTCCACTCTTATATGTGCAAAGTCGTATAGACTAATTACAAATTTTTACGCTCATTATTTTGTCTTCACACATCTTTCATTTACATGCTTCATCTGTGTTACTTTATGTAGTTAGATGTGTATACGTTTACGTATTAAATTGTACATTTAAAACGTATAATTTACATAGTAAAAAATGTTTTACTGAAAACAGTCGACTTTTGGTAAAAATTTTTTTGAAATTTGGACCAAATTTTGTGTTACTTTAACGTGAGGAATATGTTAAAAAGTACATATTACATTAACATTACGTTGACATAAGTGTGCACTTATTATACAGTCGGATCTGCACAGTGTACACCGCATGTCTAGCTCATTGTCTTATTATTCACCTGAATGTAGAAACAAATGACTACAAAATTACCTTACTCCACACGCATTTATGTAACTTATTACGAGATTTGGGATTTTCGCGGCACACTGTGCGAGAACCTGAAATACTCGCGGCGCTAGCGATATTCAAGTCGTTCTATTTTTAAGCCGTCTATTAATCCCCGAATTATATTACGCGACGTCGCGTTTAGGCAAGAATGTCATTCATTAGAATTATCGCGCGTTATTGTACTTACCTGCGCGAATTCGCGGATTAATCGCGCTACATCGACCTTCCATCGTCGCAATGGTTAAAGTGTACGGGAAATAATTTTGTTTAGCGCGTCGCATATAAATCCGCTTTTGTTTGATATCGCACGTTATTACGTCGAATATAGGTCGACTGACATCTGTCTTCGTGTTTCTTCGCTTCGCTCTGATTTCATTTCTATCCTTCTCACCGAGTGAGGCCGATGAAAAATGGAATGCTAAAAACAGGCTAAGGTCAGCAATTTGCGCCGTGATACGATTCTACAAATGTACGATCGGCGGAAATTCCGAATAGAATTGGGCGAATTTTTCAAAGTCAACTGCTTGAAATCAAACGCAGCGGAAATTTGTCCATAATTTTTCGCGACATTTCTCATGTGTTGCGCCAGGCATCTCGAACGACCGTTTCTCCACATCTTATATAAATTAGCGTAATAAAGTAGAATCAATTTTAACTAATATTTATATTTGTTACTCAATTGTCGCTCAAAAGTTGCCAAAGAAAACAATTGGTTGCTCCGGTGGTTTTTTTGAAAAATGATGAAAGTCGGAAAGTTTTGAAAGTGTCATTTTGTGTGTATTTCTCGAAAATATCGTTTTTGTTAGTAATAGTGAAGAAAACGCTGAAAGTTTCATGTATCATGCATCAGCGTTTCAATCATTCAAATCCGTTGCGGGTCAATACGCTCCTCTTGCCCCTTTCTCGCCTATTCTCTCGTATACCGTGCACTTGATATATATATGTTTTTAAAAAATTTTCAGAAACGTCGGAAAAATACACGATCAAATAAACATTTCAATATTTCTGTATTAATTTCAATGTTAATTTCCGATAAAAACGAACGACCTACCTTCGTTTGTCTGCTCGAACAAAAATGTATTATCAAAAGTATCAAAAATTAGGTAGTCAGCTTATACATAAATTGGTGAAAATTTTATTCGTCTTACGTGTCATGCGATATGTAAAGACTGTATCTTTTATAGATGCTTCAAACGTATTCATATTTATCACATACCCGAGGAGAAAATATTGTAGTAAAAATTACCACAAAATTTTGTAATACTGGTCCATACCAGAATTGTGATTGAAATTATGAAATGTGTATTGTAATCTTTAGTAATGTGTACACATAATATGTATCACTAAAGATCACAATACATATCATAATTTCAATAAATTCCGGTATGGTCCAGCAAAATTTCGGTCGATCACAAAATTTCGACGACCACAGAAGTCTATGTGAGTAGTAACATAAATGTGCGAACGTTTCGGTTCTAATTTTAGGTTCCTCGTACAACATAAAATGTATTAAAATACGTTAGGTGAACGTAGTATTTCGCCGGCGGCGCGGTAGCGACACGAAGCGACTGCTGCCGCGACCTATATCCGACATACGCAATTGTCCTGCGAAAATAAATGACCGAACTCACTGAAAAATTTGCATTCGCATTTTTGCGCACCGTTCTCCTCGTCATCATCGCCGTTCTTATCGCCGGTTATCGATCACCCTCGATACTTCTGAACCGGTGTTCACCGTTGATGACGAACGAGCAGATCTCTTGAACGCGTCACTCATGTACATCTGTAGAGTTATTCGGTAACTTTTGATGACTGTGTCGTTATCATTACGTCGTTATTACGCAGCTCTTCTCGCCATATATGGCCTGCGCAATTACAACCTAACGATAACGACATTGTCATTAAGGGCTTAGACACAATGACCGAAGAAGGGACAGATAAATATAGGAAATTAGGAATAAGATAGAAATTAGAAATATACGCCATAGTTTAAAACACAATAGAAAGAATAGAGAATAAAATGTGAGAACGTTTCAAAACGAGATGAGTGTTTCCTATAAAAAGTAAACGTTTAAGTTAGATAACAAATTAATGATATCATTAATGGCTTCAAATATACATATCATGTTGTTAATATTAATACAAAATATGAAAAGAAAGAAGAAAGTTTATCAAAGGTGGTCAAATTAACGACAATAGGTCCGATCCGATTAATGCTCGTCAAAACGTATTATGTTATAATAATCCATCGACCATTGTTACTATATTTTCTAATAAATCTCTACTGATACGCTTTTTCCAAGAAACACTCATCTCACTTAAGAACACGTTCTTACTCCGTATTCTTTTTATTGTATTTTAAGTTATAGCTTATTTCTAATACCTTATTTCTAATTCCTCGCTCCTTATCCTCTTTCATCGTGTCTAAATTCTTACAGAATAGATACCCTGCTCTTCCTTTCGCAGAACCGTTTCGCGGCCTCCGTCGATTTAAGCGGGTCGGGAATCCCGCGGAGACGACGTGGTAGTGCGACACCACCTCTCCTCGTGTTCGTTCCCGACCTGCCTGCACGCACCAGTTGCATCGTGAGTCCATCGCGGTGTGCGCGAGCCGCCGATCAAGTTGACGCGTCAGTGAGAGTCGGACGGTGTTCGAGGTAACTCTGTCGGGTTGATTTAGTTTGCCCTGAACAGGTACTGGGTCGACTTTGTCACGCAGTAATCATACGGCAGGGAACGATAGTGTCGCGACTCCGTCGATTCGATCGCGATGGTTTTCTTTTTTTTTCTTTTTTTACGGCCTGTCGTCGTCTCTCGATATATGTGGCACGTTTGTTTCTTTTTCGGGAAGAACGGAGTTTTACTGTTTCTCCTTTTCCGTAACGAAGCGTGCAGCGGGAATATCGAATTAGGCTGGGTTCACACTGTCCGTCTAGACAGCGACAAGCCGTTCGTGAATTCTCTGTCAAAACATATCTTACAATGCTCAAATATGTAATAATAAGGCTCCTTCGATTAAAAATCATAGAAGAGAAAAGGATGCGTTTATTGATCGCTTGTGTTTATAAAGATTTTATTCCTTTTTCTTTCATGTGATTTCTTATGATTTTCTTTTGCATGATTTTTCAATACTTAATGTTAAATGTGTGCGAATACTCTGATGTAAGATCGTTTCTTACGGTGTAAAAGCAAAAGAGTATTTTGACGGACGCTCGCTTGCCGCCGTCTGAACGGATAGTGTGAATCAACCCTAATTATGCGACCCCTGTTAGAGCGCACGTCGAAATTTAACCGTGATTATTTGCCGTATTATTCCCTTCTCTGATAACGAGCAGCAATGTGTCACGGATGAGGTATCGCGAGTTGGCGGAGGACGCTCTCGATGTCTGTCGTTGATTTTTATCGGAGCTGCGAAAGCGACTCGCTGATATATACTTTATAAACTGTTAAATGGATTAATGACAGTGGAGACATATCTTCTTCGAAGTCGCCGGGAAAGTTGGGAGAATGTATCGCATGCTCTCTTTGTCATTAGGCGAATGTATAATTCATCGTCGAATGCTTTCGGATTGATATTTTTGTTTCATAGGAGAGACAGAGAAAGAGAGACGTGACTGTTCACGCTCTCGATTCTCATGTACGTAATTGCAGTAATTCCGCGAAGTAGTGGCAAGAACAAACGGCAAGAAAAAGTGTGCGTTAAAATACCGGTTTCCAATGACACAAGAATACGTGTGCGCGAAGATACAGTTGCAATAAAGCAGGTATCGCGAAAAATGTGTCTCGTAGAGATGTTTCTCAAAAGACGATGATTTGGTCGGCTCCGTACGAACAGAAGGATCATGCAAAAGAAGAAGAATGGGGAACTCGACGAGGTTAGCTCAGATTCTTTCATTAACGTTATATCGTCATCGATTCGGTCGACTAATTTGCGCATTAAAAGTAAAGTTTTAAAGTGCTACTTTCGCGTCTTGTGTGTAAATTTCTTCTTATTGTTTTACATGACTTGTCGCGTCATTTATTTCAATAACGTTTCCTGAAATTTAATTGGAATAAAAAAAATCCTGATTCGAAAGCATCGAGAGAAGTCATCATTTATCGCAAGTTTTTAATTTTTCACATTGTATGTGAGCTTTCAATTAGAATTCTGTTCGAATATAACCCACCTGACATTAGTCAAGCATGCATAACAAATATATAAAACAACAAGTTTCTTGCAACTTGCCGTTGTATAATTATACTTAATTTTTTTCAATAATTTGATAACAATGTTTTTTCTGATTTTTTTTTTTTATTAGCAATGGTAACGCAATTACATTTCTTGATTAATATTAACTAATACAATTGTTACATTTATTGTTACTTAGCACATGTGAAACGCGTGCACAGTAGTAGAATAAGCGAATCGTTAAAGAAAGCTCTTAAAAACTTAACAAAAAAACTAACGAGGGTGTTTACGAGGCATTGCGCGAGGAATAAAATATCTCGTATTGGATATTCGCGCTCCACCTTACGCGCGTTATCAATACGGCGAGCCACAGTCGTCACACGCGCGATACGTTATTATCTGGTGACTACCGGTAGAACTCTTGGTGAGATTCATACAACGTAGGCGTGCACGGTTGCACCGGCTGTCCGTTCCCAGGTCAAAGGCACCCCGCAACGCGCGTACTCTTCAACCCCCGGCTGCTACGGTAGCGGGATCTCGAGGGAGGTGGCGACGTCGGTGGCGGCGTGAGCCATGGGCGGGCGGGAAAGAACCGGTCAACAACCAGCGGAGCAAAACGACAGAGACGAATTTAAGATTAAGCGCGAAGAGAGGGGATAGAGAGAGGAGAAATCCTCGACTCTCTCTCTCTCTCTCTCTCTTTCTCGTTCGCTCACTCGCTCGCTCGCCTCTCAGCCATATCAGAGAGGCTAACATTCAGTCTCCTCGTGACTTCGGGCGCGTTGATCGCGCGCTGCTGCGTGTACGTATCGTCGTGCTACTGTCGTTCGTGTCTTTTCCCGCTCGGCTCGACACGTGTGTCGTCCGCAGGTGTATCGCGTCTTCCGGACACTTCCTGGACACGGGACAACGCGCGCGTTGCCGTCATTGTATCAGCGTATGCGCAGGAGTTCCTCCTCGGCGTGAGAGAGCTACCTCGCCGTCGATGTCGTCACTCTTGGCCAATTCCTATCGATAATCGGAGGATTGGGATTGCTAGATTAGATTAACTTAGCATAGCAACAGCAACGACAATATGCCGACTTCGAGAGTACGTAATATCCGTTTTTATTTAGCTTCTTCTTTCGCCCCTCACTGATGGACCTTAATCACCTCGAGGTTAAAGCGCGCCGCACAACAGCGGCTACGTATGACCTCGAGCATGAAACTACAACGCACGTTAGAGACGAATTAATTAGTTGAGACTAGCAGGAGGAGATTTAGGGGGTCCTTTCTGGAAAGGAGTCTTTTTATTGGTCGTGTAGGTGCAGTAAAACCTACTGGATGGATGGCTCAAGTAGCTCAACTGCCCAAAGGATATCTTAAGGACATCCTGCTTGTTCTAAATATCTTTCAGACGTCTTTGGAACGTATTTCCGCGGAAGTATCTTTTCATTTTGAGGAAGACTCTCTCGAAATCGGGGCTACAAAGAGAAAGTCCTTTCTCCGCTTCTCGTTCGGGAAGGGTTTTGGGCACGCACGAACGTTCGTTCAGTTTCGTCAGTTTTCGGCGAATTTTCACCGCGTGATGGATTCTTTGTTCTGTCGCCCAGTATCGATGATATAATAACCCGTCGACGATCGTCGGGCGAGTTTCACGTTTGTAGGAATGTACGGATAATGTTTAGTACAGATCTACAAACATCGCGCGGAACTACTTCGTGGATTTTTCCTGCGGAAAGTTGGAGGGCGTCCCAGATTCAGTCGGTTGGATCGCATTCGTGAAACAACGACGACGATGACGACGACGCCGGTGTGTAGTAACCTTTAACCGCGGCATTAGATCGCGTTCGACTGGCAGTTTGCCGGAAAAGGTCGTGTCCGTGACAATGATGCAGGACACGCTCCGATGATTTTTCGTAACACTTTTGCGAACTTCCGAAGCGCGTCCTGTGTGTAAGGTGATACACGTGAGGATGCGCCGCTGCACGCAGATGACGCGATGAGCACTCGCTGGACATTCAGTGAATGTGTGTCCACGTTGTAAAGTGGGAAGGTCGTGAGACTTTTCGCCGTGGTGAGTCTCGCGACAAGTAAAAATCATGGTTGGGAAAGTACTTTTAAGAAGTGACTCGTTACTGTTACCTGTCGAAAAAAAAAAGTAATCACCGTAAATAGATTTTTTTTTACGGAAACAACTCGTCATCCGAAAATTTACTGTTATATATTCTACGTTAACTGGTTTGACAATATTAAATTAGCGGGAAACTTCTTTCGGAAAATATCTACCCAAGAATGTATCATTATCGTTAACTAATTTGATATTATAGTTAATGATTTATTATTATCACTTTTAATATTGTTAAGTTGATTAATAATGTATTATTATCATTACTTAAGAAGTGGTGAGTCGTTGCAGTTTTTGTTATTCTTCTCGCCAAGTTCTGAAGATCTTTTTTTCTTACAACTCCGTTGCTGCTCATCTCATGTAGATGTATTCTACGTGCGTAAAATAAAGATAAAAAATTATATTCACTAGCGTTACACAAAAATACAATTACGTTATTGTTATCTCTAATAAGGAAGAAAAAGAGCACCTCTTATTAAGCTGTTATGGAAAAAGTGATTTGGAACAATTATTGGTGTCAAAGTAACATGAAGATCATTCGACACGTACACACGTGACGAATTTCATTATTTGACCGTATGCAGTTGAAAAAACAATTCTAGATACACTGCGTCGCGGTGTGCGCATTACTTATCTGCACGGTGATATTTGCTCGTCGACTTGGCGAATATTTGTCAAGTGAACGTGGCTGGCTTAATTAAACAGAGGACGACTAGTCCCTCATCATCATAGTTATATGTAATAGGCGAACTATTAGCAGCATGCATATGTATAGATCAGAGGTCCCTGTCGTCATTAGAATTCCGAAGGAATCGAATCAGATTTTGATAGATAAGCGGAGAGGTGCAAGTCTATCAATGTCTGCGTATCCGACTGTATCATATCGCATCCTTGTTTATGCGCGCTGTAATCCGTTATCGATTCTTTTCTTGAATTCGTGAAATCGATACGAGCAGTAACTCTTTACTACTGTTAATTAGATATTTTTTATATCCACGGAAGTAGGTGAAAACGCGAATAAGACAATATCGTGCGAATGCCATAACAATTGTAAGTAACTTTTTATGTATACATTCAAAATATTCACCTTCTATTTGCAAATATTCTACTGCTCATTGTTGGCTCGTTATTAATTAATTTTACTTAAGTTCAGTGCGAATATTTTTTTATCTGTGGGATCTATTATTCTATCAACTAACTGTTGATAATAACTATCGTTATTGTATACACGAAATTTTAAATAACCCCATAAAAAGAAATCCAAAGCGAGGTAGGGTCGTTATCACACAAAAAATTGCGTTACTAACAAATATTAAATTTTTCATATCCCGGTAAATGCTAATTGATATTGATGCACAGTTGACGGTTATTTATTCTGTTCAACGTGTGCTGCGCGTCATAATAAATCGGAGAGAGAGAGGGAGAGGGAGAAAGAGAGAGAGAGAGAGAGAGAGAAAGTAAGTGAGTGAATGAGTGAATGAGTGAGTGAGTGAGTGTGTGAGAGAGAGAGAGAGAGAGAGAGAGAGAGAGAGAGAGAGAGATGTATATTAGCTGCCCGTTATTTTTGTCACGTCCTTATGGCGATGCTCTATATATACATGTCGTTCGCATTTCATCCCGCTTCGTTAGAGTGACGACTTTAACTAGATTAATTATGAGGTACTATTTATATATCATAATGCACGCAACGTGTCGGACGGCACTCACAGTTCGATCGAATTTAATTCCATTATTTTGACGTTCTGTAAGTGACGCCGGGTCAAGCTCGGAATGCGAATACAATATAATTCGATTATTCCGACAAGCGGTTCGAATGCGCGATACATGTTCCACTTTGTCTCTCACGAGTATCTTTGATAGATATACAATTAGCTTCGCATATGAGCAGTTAAACTCGATCGTGCTAAAGGAAATTACATATAAAAATAAATAATATAAATATATTATAGTGAGATAATGTAAATATATAAAGGTGATATAAATATAATGGAATTCATAAAGTATATATATAGGGTGTTTCGAAACATGTGAACATAATTTCAGAAATAAATGCAAATGAATACACATTTTCGAAATTCTTAGGAGAAAAATTTTACTCGAAATGAACGGGTGAACGTTTATTGAATCGGTAGTAAAAGTACTAAATCACAAGAATGAATTTAATTCCAACTGGATGCTGAATCCGTATGAATTCGAGCAAATATTTTAGTCGACTAAGATAAATATATTCCAGGAGTATTGGAGAACATCAGATTTATATTTCTCAATTTCACATAAAAATTTACTCGGCGATTCGAAATAGGAAATTCATTCTATATAAATGAAAAGTCATTTGAATTCGAATGAGCCGGCTATCGCACTGTTTTTCGAATGGAAATACAAAATAGAAAAAAAACGACAAAATAAAAGAGGAACTTTGATTTAGAGGAAGAGGTACTTTCGGTCGTTACTATTTCTTCCAAGATATCTTAAGAATTATCGGTAGATAAATAGCGCAATCATTTAATTAGCAATATCGAACTAAACGTCGGCTTGATATCGTTCACCGGAGGTAGTGCGGGGGAAGTACTATGAGACAGGGCCGTGATCTTAATTCGGTTACAGAAACGTGGAGATGCTGTGATGCAAGTTAAGTATGTCCCACATCCTTGATATCCGAACTATCGAGGAAGAGAATCTCGCGTTATGCTGGGTTATCGCTTTCGCGAAGCACACTCCCTCGCGTAATGACTCTCCCGCACCGCGCTCGTTCATTATTTTCCGCGTCATGTTCGTTCTCGTCTTGCAGCCATGAGCCGCGTACTCCATTTGTTGCGGTCCGAAATGTAAGGTGTCGTTCCACGTGACGGACACGTGAGCAACACGTGAGCCGCGAAGACGTATCCACGGAAGCGAGGAAGCAGCGAGAGAGGGAGAGGGAAAGAGATGATTTTTTGTTTCAAAGCGAGCTCCGAATTCTCGTAATTCACATGATTTCGCAATTCGACAGATAGTAATTCGCGTGATTTTCCACTTTCTAAATTTTTTGAAGTAAAATCTCATTCGACAAATAAAGCGATCACCGAGTCACTTGGATTCGAGCGACTTTTCATTCATGAATTCTCCGTTCTGAATCGTCGAATGAATATCTTTATTCGGCATTGAAGAGTGAATTCAATATATTCCATCGACACTGGAAATAATTTACTTTAATCGATTGAAAATTCACTGGTATGCAGTCAGAATCCACTTAAAATTTGAAATGCTTACTTTTGCGATTCCGAGTGGTAGATTTTTCGCTTCTACGAAATTTCCACCCACTTTAAATAAGATTTCTCTTCTGAGGAAGTGACGTGTCACGTTGCTGTCTCACGTACTTGTTCCGGAAAAATCCGCACGACAATCAAAACAGCAACGGCTTTTTACTCGCTAGGCAAATATAACGTGAAATAGAAAAACCGCTAGCGAGATAAGATAAGCGCCGCACTTCGACGATATTGTAAACTTATCATACCTGCGACGAACCCGATCAATCGCGCTCATCGTCGTTTTCTCCCCCAACAAAGATGTTTGGAATATTATACGTAATCCATGTCGCTCATTGTCGGAAATTGCGATCGATAACTATTTATCGTCAGTTCATACTTGTCACAGTGACCTCGTATAATTTCACCGTACAAGATACTTGCCGAAAGAATTCATCGAACGCCGCGCATGTGCAAAGTAAATCGCTCATCCACGATTTCTCATGTTTCAGGGTTCCGGGTATTTAAAACGTGCGAATACTGAACGCCTCCATGAAATTTTTAACCAGGTAAGCGAATGAAACGCCCGAACGAATTGCGTTTTTCGCGTTAGTTTCATTGCTTCTCGCAAGTGTCGCGCGACGTCATTGGAGAACACGTATATGCGGATGACGCATAGCCTTCTGTTGAAATTGCAAATCTGATCATTCAGCCGTTCTCGAATTGCAGTACGCCACACAGGAGAAGAATGGCGAAAGGTTCATGACCGCATCTGACTTCGTACGCAGTTATCTTGGCCTTTATACGGATGTCGATTACAATCCTGATTCTGTCAGTTTACTTGCTGGTATCGTCGACACTAGCAAAGATGGGTAAGTGATGCACCGACATTATCGCGGAAGACGCAATAATTTTCACCATTTAGTTTAAATATCGTCCTTAAAGCCGTGCAATGTTTTATATACGTATTTTTTACTATTGTAATTAATATAATGAACAACTTTGTTTTGATATTGTAATTAACTTTCATATTAATTATAATTATTTTATTAATCATAATTTTCCTTAATTAGTTAATTAGAATTAGTTTTTCACATTAATTTTCGAAACAAAAACGATCTGTGCTTTTATCCAAAGGGAAGAGCCTTTCGCTGAAAAAAGTTGACTCCGTCACGTTTCAGGCTCATATCGTTTGCCGAATTTCAAGCCTTCGAAGGTCTCCTCTGTGTACCAGACGCTCTATACAAAACGGCTTTTCAGCTCTTTGATACTAATGGAAATGGAATGGTTGCATTTGGTAAGGAATTACGGGGAAACCGCAATTTTTTCTTAGAATCATCCACTCACGCTTTATATTCATTCGTGCCCTGTGATCAATTTGCAGATGAATTCGTTGAGGTGATGCGGAAAACTGTGCTGCATCAGAAGATGCCCTTTAATATGGATAGTAGCTTTATCAAACTTTACTTTGGAAAGGATAAGAAGAGGCTGATCAGCTATGCCGAGTTCAGTCAGTTTTTGCACGTGAGTTTCTCTCTCTCTCTCTTCCTCTCTCTTTTTATTGCATGCTTGATTGCGGACTCGCTTATTATTCTCGCTTCAAGGAAACAACACCTAATGCAAACCTTGACGTAACAAATGACGATGATTACGAAATACATACATATATTGCGGTCTATATTAGTGTTTTGTAAAATTCGAAGGTTATACCTGTCTTGAAAATTTGATTAAATTAATTTTAAAGTCAATTAAATATTCATATTTAAAAGCTTAATTAAATTAATTTTTAAGTCGCTCGAATATTCATATTTTTATATTCATATCAATTAAATATATTTATATTCAAATATTAATCATTTAGTTGAATTTTAATTTAATTTTAAATTGATTGAATATTTTATTAACGAATAAAATTAAATTTTTACAGATCGAGTTTTTCAGAATTTCGAAAAGAGTTTTAGTTTTGTTAGGAAATTACAATTACAAGAGCGATATAAGATAATAATGCAATAAAAACATAACTTTAATCGCTATATAAAAATGAAACAGGGATATCGTGTTTTTTGTGAAAAAAAAAAAAATCCTTTTTCTCAGGACTTTCACGAAGAATATGCGACGGAAGCCTTCAAGAAATTCGATAAGGATGGCGCAGGTTTCATTTCCGCATTGGATTTTCAAGACATCATGCTCAGTATTAAGAGTCATCTTCTGACAAAAGACGTGAGAGATAATCTAATCGCTGTAAGTATTGCACGAACAGATCTTACGAGTGGACAGTTAAATTTTAATTATTCTATTTTATCGTGACATGAGTTGTCGATCATTAATTTTGGCGTTCTCAAGTTTTTGATATATCGGCCTGAAATAATATCATGAAATTGATCGAAACATAACTCATACGCACGTCACGAATATATTTATAAAAAACTTGGTTTTGCGCATTGCAGGCAGTTGGTGCCGGCCAAAGCGGGCGAAAGGTCAGCTTTCCATATTTTATGGCGTTCAACTCTCTTTTGAATAACATGGAACTTATTAAGCGTATCTACTTGAATGCAACCAACGGCCATAGATATCAAGAAGTTACTAAAGGTAATGATGCGACGAAGATTGAAATATAACGTGTTATCAGTACATTTCTCTTCTGTTTTCTCCTGACATTATCGAGTTCGTCATTTCTCTTTCCAGAGGAATTTCTATATTCTGCACAAATGATGTCCCAAATAACCCCGTTGGAAGTAGACATCCTGTTTCATCTCTGTGACCTGCTTCACCAGACTGGGTGAGTATCCTCGATTTGGACATCGGTATTTTTCTTCTTGTCGGTTGATCGAAGCAAGATCACGTGGAGTGCCATGGTCGTTAGCATTGATCGCAAGAAAAAGATTGGGGTTCAATTGATTCAAAAAGCGACTTTGCTTCCATGCTGATCTGATCAACGACAAACGCAATGAGAAAGGAAGAAAGAGAGAGAGAGAGAGAGAGAGAGA
>NW_014557804.1:301079-317554 GCF_001313825.1 Dinoponera quadriceps | reverse complement strand
GAGAGAGAGAGAGAGAGAGAGAGAGAGAGAGAGAGAGAGAGAGAGAGAGGAAGGAAGGGTGGGAGGGAGTGAGAGAGAAAGTCACGTAACGCTACTGTTGCACCAGCAAGCACATCGTCATCGTCCAAAAAAAATGTCTCAAGTGCGTCTCGTTCTTGGCAATGAAGATGGAGACCAATTTCCTCTACTGAGCAAAAATCATTCCTAATCGCCTTCTAATGCCTACAGCGCTTAAACTGCATTATTATTTCCGATAATTGAATCTGATGCTCGTGGCGACTTTCCTCCTATATTGAGAGCGTTTGTTTACGTGTTTACGCTGCTTGGATCAGACCTACGGAAGATGACGAGGCAGATTCGCGGCTTGGGTGCGTCTTTGTATTACAGACTCTATCACGTGATATATAAATATGTCTTTTATACATATATACGTATATCTCTTATAAAACACATTTGTTCTCACTTTACTCTCTTCAGCATCTCTATCTTAGGGCGATGGTTATACGCAAAATATTTGCACGCCGTATGGACACACTAATGACTCCATTACTTTGTCCCGTTGTTAAGACAGATAAGGTCTGAGGATACACGTTGTGATGGATCATATCTCGGCAGGAGTCTATTTAATATCGCTTCAAACAGTGCCATCGACGCCAAACAATCCGTTTATCCTAACGATTCGTGTACCTCCTCCTCACGTTTATACGCTTTATAGGCTACAGCTTCGTTCCACGTTATTGAGCTCGCATTTCTTCTCGGATTTCAGGAAAATTGTATACAATGATCTCGTGGCTATTACACCTGAGCAGTATTTCAAGCAAATAACAAAACGCGTTGCCGAGATTAAGGCGGTGTCGGTAAGTGTGGTGACGGAAGAAATCTCTCTCTCTTGCGAGCCGAGACATCGATCAGACGTTCTCGAAATCAATGTTTGCGACAGTGTCAGATGCTTAATTCAACAGTAAGTACTGTTACTTTACAGAGCCCGGACGAGCGCGGTGTTATTGTGCAAATGCTCGAAAGTGGGTACCGGTTCGTCCTTGGATCCATTGGAGGAGGTATGTATCAAATCCTTTATGCTTCTACTTATGTATTAAATTGTTGCAGATGAAATAGCCGTTTTTGAATTTAAACTTTTATTCGATACACTATATACATCTTGTCGATCGAAATAATTTTTTTCACATCTAGTATATGCAGGGTGATTCATATGAAGTGGCCGATTTCATTATTAGCGAAATTTGGAAACGTATGAAAAAATCGTTTATACCAACATGTTCAATACAAACGGGGACATCATATATCATATATAGTAAAAAAGTTAAGAACGAAAATGTAGGTTCTACGCTGTAAGAACGTAATATCATTCGCGTCTTCTTCGACAAGTTTTTTCCGAATTGAGGAAATCTCAATTTGACAAAAAGTCAACCTTGATACGGAAATTGGGAATTATTGAATTAAACAATAACTCGACTTAGGATTGTAACGTCACATTTTAGAAATGAAGCAATCGTGTGCTTGCAGCCGTTGGTGCCACGGCGGTATATCCGATCGACTTGGTGAAGACCAGGATGCAGAATCAGAGGACTGGATCCTTCATAGGCGAGCTGATGTACAGGAACAGCTTTGATTGTTGTAAAAAGGTTGGAATCGAAAAATCTCGCCGTGTAACACTCTCTGCATTGTTAATCATGAAGCTGGTGTTATGCGTTTGACAGGTGATACGGCACGAAGGCTTTTTTGGTCTCTACCGAGGTCTGATGCCACAGTTAATGGGGGTAGCCCCTGAAAAGGCTATCAAATTAACAGTCAACGATTTCGTCAGAGACAAGTTCATGGATAAGAACGGAAACCTACCGGTGTACGGAGAAATCCTGTCTGGTGCCTGTGTGAGTGCTTCTTTTCGCGCTTGTATGTTCAGTATTTTAATTGGTTCGTCTCATTCCATTAACATCCCAAGAACCTTGTAGGGCAACATTGTATTAATATTCATACAACATGCCAGTGACCTTTTAATATTATTTGGGACAAGTAATTCTCGCAAAAAGAAATATATAGCACGCTCACGTTGAATCAATAATAATTATATTCGTATAATTTATGGCTGCTCCTAATAAATATTGGCAAATCGCAAAGATTTACTTTTCGCGTTACGTTTCCGCGTTGGACGAGCCAACGTGAGGTGTAACGAAACGTTCCTCTCTTCTTTCCACAGGCCGGTGCGTCCCAAGTGATATTTACTAATCCGCTGGAGATAGTAAAGATTCGCCTGCAGGTGGCCGGGGAGATCGCGGGTGGATCAAAAGTGAGAGCGTGGACCGTCGTCAAGGAGTTGGGTCTTTTTGGATTGTACAAAGTGAGTAACGATCACGGCCTTATCTGTCTTATCAAACGTTTTTCTTTCTCCCTCTTCCTCTATGTCCTTCTTCTTGCAAGTCGCACTAATGGTGGTCACAATCCATCTTCGTAGGGCGCCAGGGCATGCTTCTTACGAGACGTGCCGTTTAGCGCAATATACTTTCCCATGTACGCTCACACGAAAGCGCGGATGGCCGACGAAGGAGGTTACAACACGCCGTTGTCGCTTCTCGCTTCCGGTGCGTTCGCCGGCGTACCCGCGGCAGCGCTGGTCACTCCCGCGGACGTAATTAAGACGAGACTGCAGGTACGTGATCCCAAAACAAACGTCCGAGATATTCTGTGCTCCTTTCATCATTTTGTCGTTTTGCAGGTCGTAGCCAGGGAAGGCCAAACCACGTACAACGGTCTGTTGGATTGCGCGAGGAAAATCTACAGGGAAGAAGGTGCCAGGGCGTTCTGGAAGGGCGCAACAGGTATCTCATTTTGCTATTCCCTATTGACGAGATTCTCGAGGCGGTATATAACATTTCCGTACTGGAAATTTTTCTCGAAACATCTGCGAGTCCGCTAATAATGTCGCTTTCGTATATCAGTGAGACGGTTCTGTCGCGGAAAAAAGAAAGAAAGGAAAAGAAATAAGAGGAGTGATTTCTTTTTTCCCGGAAATAGACGTAGGATCTTTTTACCGCACTTCAATGAACTTCTTTACCCTAACTGGAATGAGTGCTTTTTATCGTATTCGATTTGTTAACGTCCAAGAACAATAGCCGCGCTCATTCTGTCCAGACAACATAACGTATAAAATTGGATCATAAAACGTCTTGAAGACATTTATGAGTAAGGCGTTTGATTGACGTCTTAAAGACGTCTTTCAGACTCTTATGTCCCGATTCTAGACGTTATGTTGTCCGGCCAGTCAGGATGGAGTTCAGTGGCCGCATTAATTATAGCACGATCTCATCTCTGTGATATAAATAATTGCTTTCATAATTCGTTGGTTTTTTTGTAAGAAGTAAACAAATAAAAAGGAAAAGAGATCCGTTTCTCTCTCTCGCTACGGCCGCTGAGAGTATAGTTAGTAATATATTCTGCTTTTGGTCGATTGCATGCGCGGGGGATCGGCCCTGCTGCATCTTTCGACCTTTCTTCCTCCCCAATATGACTCGGCGATTTACTTGTCAGTAAGTACCTCTTTCTTCGTCTGTCCCTTTTATGATTTTCACGCCTGCCGTCTTGTGTCCTGTTTTCTCCAATCTGAATCGCAGTCAGCATACTCACACACTATCTCTCTGTATTCAGAACGATCATCGACTGTAACTTATCATCTTGTGTTCACGCATATCTTGCAGCTGTAACCCTGAAAATGCAGGTCAATCAAATATATATGAGTCTTCTTTTCAGAAGTGCGACGCATTATTGAAGTCGCAGAGGCTATGTTCTCGTATCTCTCAATTTCAAGTATTTTTATATTGATGATTATTAACAAGACACTGAGATATTTTCTGCTCGTAGGAGATATTAATGTCGTTCTCTGTATCGAAAGATTTTCTCATTCAAGCCCCAAGTGTCGCATCGAGCCTTCAATTTTGGATTCTGCATTTTGACTGGCATTTTCTCAACTTTGACTAATATTTATTCACAGATGTCTCGTGAAATTAACTGCGTAACGAGCGAGAATAAAAAAAAAAATATGCATTGATGTATCAGTGAACATAAATTGTTATCAGCTAGTGGTTATAATTTTCAGCATATAATTGTCATTATCGTTCATTCGCCTTGGTCTCTCAGAAAGGAAATAGACAGTCATCATGCCGATATGCTTGCCATCGGAACGTCCTAAATCTTTATTTGGACAAAGAATATGAACAGTTCATTTTTCAAATATATATCCTGTGTCATGCGCTTCTCTGTTTTTACAGCTCGAGTTTTCAGATCGTCGCCTCAGTTCGGAGTCACTCTTTTCACGTATGAGCTGCTGCAAAGGTTGTTCGTCGTCGACTTTGGAGGATCGTAAGTATATATTTTTATATGTATACATATCTCATGAATATAATATAATACGTACTGTTGTATGTCAAACTTTGTGTTCTTAAACAATTGCGCTAATGTTTTTTTTCAGTCACAGTTTCAATGCTACCATCCAGTCACTTAAATCATCTTTTGTCATTTTTTCTTTACAAGTCACTAAAAAATTCACTTTTGTTCAAAATTAGTCACTACAAATTAGTCACTACAGTCACTTTTTCCTGCTATTAAGCGAGAGAAATCTTGTCCCTATTATCTACATTTTATTATCATTAGATTATAATTGCGATTCAATTGTCGACATAACGATTTAGCGTAACCGATCTCTGATTCTTGTTTACAGTCGACCTACCGGATCGGAGCAAAAGGTGCCTACTATGGGAGTCGCGGACGAGATTCGATCAACGAACCCAGATCATATAGGTGGCTACCAAGTAGCTCTGCCCATCTTCACGGGTATAGAATCCAAGTTTGGTCTTTGCCTACCCAGGTTCCAGGCTGTTAGCGGGAAGTAACGGTGCCATTAGCGGCTGCTAGAAACAAAACGAGGAAGAAAAGAAGAAAAAAGAAAAAACAAGCTTGTAGCAACCCCTGCCATAAAGAAAGAAACGTGCGAGTCGCGAATCACCGGCTCGCTCTCCGCCGAGGCGCGCGTGTGAAGCGACTTTCACCGAATTGCAAATCGTGAAAAGTTCGTCGAAGAGTTCACGTCGTACTTTCTCGACGATCGGCTCGGCCATTTCGCGTTGGATACCAATTGTTCAGACCGGCAATAAGAAGGAACGGCCGTGCGTCGGCTTGTTGAACACAATGACGCGCGATGACGATCGTACGCACGCATGTGCCATGTAGATTTACATACAGATCGCTCGAGGAGAGAAGTACAAAATCCGTATCGTTGCGGAATGCCCGGGAGGAGAGAGAACTATCGTAATAACGCTGAGTCGTCGATGCAGTCAATTGATAAAACACAAATAAAGAGAGAAATATGGAAGAAAGAAAGAGAAAGAAGAAACCGATGGCATTGAAAACTATTTATTTTGATACTATATAGATACGTTATATCAAATTTAATGCCATCTGTTCGCGTAATTATTTTACAATGTGAGAGAGCGAGTGAGAGAGAGAGAGAAAAAGACACACTTATTGACGGTCCCGTGTGAAATGTTACTGGTTTGAAACGCGTCCGCCGTTACTGACACGCGTGTAAGCGTGTCTCAACTGAGTGCACGCTCGTTAAATCACAAACGATTAAACGCCAATGGATACGAGTGTGATGTTCTAGCAGAGATTATTAATTCGCCCCTGACGTATGTACGTACTGGACACATGTATATATATACATGTATATATATATATATATATATATGTATGTATGTATGTATGTATGTATGTATGTTTATGTAGGTTTTAACATAGTAATACGCGAAATTAGGCCTTTATAATTGCGATTTATCTTTTATCCGCCTACTTGGCTTCTACAGCTAGTGAGGGAAGGAGAGCGGCGATAAATTTATTTGATATCGTCGCACGGCGCCTCGTCGAGCGCAAATTTGAAGCATTTGAGCGTCGACAAATAAGATACGCGTAAAAATACACATACATGCGTTCACTGTTGAACGACGAGCGAGAGAGAGAAATATCGAGTGGAATTATGTCGGTACCATCAGCAACATCATCCATCCGAAATACGATGGATTCTTGTATTTACATCCTGCGGGGTGAACTGGATACGCAGTTCGAAGTCTGCCACAGCGATGTACAAATTTACCGAGCGGTGTTCTGTATTTTTAAGCGTAAACGAAAGTCGCAACGGGTGTGTCTTCTCTCCGTTTGTGTTTCTTTAGGGCGACTGAGCGATCAAGAGGAAACAAGAGAAGTGAGCTTTTCGTCCGATACGGCGCGACAATCGTGATTGTTACTGCGAGTTAGAATGCGGATTTATTGACATTCGGCGAGCGACACCAGTTCTACAATTATGCGCGAGATGAGAGTTTAACGTACAGAACCGAGAAAATTCGTTGGCGAATGACACTTGATTGAGAAAATGTACACGTTAAAATGAATTTCTCTGTAATCATCTTCTCTTTTTCTTTTTCCTTTTTATTGTGGAGAAATACAGGTATTATTTCTCATGATTGCGTGATTGATAGATTCGATATTCCCGTGAGACGATTCTTTATGCTTAAACGAGTGTTCGAACACACGACCACGTTGAGCGCGAGTGAAGGAGGATGCGTTGACTTTGACGTCCCTTTTACACTTTGCTTTTCGATATATCTCTTAGAGACTCGATAGACTCGACAAAACAGTTGATTTGCAAACGAGTTGTGAATTCAGGAACTAGGATATTTTTGTAACATTTGTATTCATGTAGAAAGCGTAGAGAGAGAAAGGGAACCTAAGAGATTTCCTCGAAGAGGGAAAGAGGGATTTTTGCTTTCTCCGTGTGTGTAAAAAAGAAAGAGGAAGAAGAAAGGACAGAAGAACGGAAAAAAGAAAGAAAGGACACATGGAAAATGAAAGCAAGATACGCATTCGCCGGTCTTGATACGGAGATTTCATTATTCGTAGGCAAAATTGCCCCTGTCCGACGGTCCGCTTTACGAAATCTAGCAATTTGTAGTTACGCGGACTTTTCTAGTCGGTGTACTTTCTACTATGTATTAAAGATCCATTTCTTCGAGTAATCGAATGGAGTTGACACACTCACATACAGACAGTGAATCATACACACACATATACATGCGCTGCTGCACAAAAAGTATAGGTATTATTGCGAGCAGAGCCTTCTCTTCTAGTTGCAACTGCCATTCGTTTTAACTTCTTTGTAAATATACCTTCGACAGATGTATATTGTATATAAATAAAGTTATATTTATATACAATATATTGTATCGTTCGTTTATCGATACGAATGAAGTTCATCGTTCGATCAAGATCATCCGCGTCATTAAACACATTTTGACGCTTAAACCCTTTGCGTCCTGTGCCGAGACTGACTCGAAGCTTCTGTTCGTTATCTTTTTTAGTAGTTTAAAGGGAAATTGCATATAGGAAAGTTAAATGGTTTTCCATGACACGTCTTACGTCGCTAAAATAGTCTTTGGCTATTGATGCTGTGTTTATCTTAAACCACAAACGATAACTGCGCGATTTGAAAAAGTAGCTGAGCTTATATGGAATTGTTGAGACAAGACAGTGAAAATATTTAAGTCGTAAAGGGTTAATTTTTGTAGATGTTCCCCGGGAAAAACGATTTTATATAAATTATGTCTATATGATCGTATATATTTATATATTTATATATAATTAAATATTAATTTATTGATTTTGTATAATATATAATTTATATATAATCACACACACACACACACACACACACATATAACTTTATATATATACAATAATTTTATATATAATAATTTTTCCTGGATCAGTACGTAACACTTCTTGCGGTAATTTTCGTAGCATTTTAGTTGAGTCAAGAGTACAATGGAAGCAATTGTATATTCGGTTCATTTCTTAGGTTTACGACGAGAGGAGAAACAAGGGCGCGCGCGATTATAGTTTTCACTATTAATTTGCCGATTAGCCCCCTTCGCTCTTCACTCGTTCTAAGTACCATAAGATTAACTTGCATGCATTCTCCGGAACTTGCGTACAGTACTTGAGACACTTCCGCTCAGTCTTACTTCGCTTCGTGACTGAGAAGTTCGAAGTATCAAAGCAAGTGCACTTTAATATTTTCGCTATTGATATCTTGTTGATTATCGACGTATTACGCTTATGTAACGGAGAGCTTTCAGGGTCATGTATATAAGAATAATCACGTAAAGATAAATGCAGAAAGAGAGAAAGAGAGAGGTGGATTTACGGAATCGCGTGGAAAGCGTGGAAGGAAATGTATCGACGGTCCACGAATGTTCATGTTCGATGTATCAAGTCTGAAAAATTCTCACTCGCTAAGTCTCCTTTGATGCGTCTTTCTGAAAACTTCCGTTCGATTATTGTATCTCGTCTCTGTCATCTTACGATGTTGCCTTGTATCACTGAGTTGCACATAGAATGTAATTGATTGTGCCTAACAAATTGGTTGTACGGTCAATAGAGAGGATATACGATCCATAAAAGGAGATGAAAGACGTATGCATCTCAGGCAGGGTTGGGAAAGTTCCTTTTTAGAAGTAACTTGTTATTGTTACTCGTTATCCAATAAAGAGGTCACTTATTACAGTTCTTCATTTCGAAGAACAATTCATTGTCGTTATTATCACTCGAGAAGTAATTATTCGTAACTATACCGTTGCAATTGCCGTTACTTTTTTCATCAAGTTTCGAAGATTTCTTTTACTATTCGCCGCCGCCTATATAAGAGACGTCGTTGGACGGGGACGCGATATTTTAAATCTTAGTAGGAAGGATAAAATTCAATGAAACACAATCAATGTTTATAATAGATATAATTAAACAATTATATTTCAGAAGACCGTTGTATTCATTATCATCACCCAAAATGTAATTGTGTTAGCGTTACCGTTGCTAATAAAAAAAATTTCGTTGCGTTAAGAAATAAACTTTGTTAAAAGAATTAAGTCATTAATTAAGAAACTAACTTGTAACGGCAACGATAAGTTACAAGTAATGTGTCACTTCCCAACTCTGACTTAAAGTTCTACTTAACTCTTCATTTTTCGTAATTTAATCACTAATTACAAACTTTTATATTATCAGCTCGGTTCAGTCAACGTGTTGAACGTCCCGCGGCCGTCCGGGAAAAAAGAATCCTTATCATTATCATCTTTTCAAGCTCACACGTCGAATAATCAGGTCATACATTGCAACGACTTATCAGGCACGACTCTGCACATATTGATAAATCTTAATACGTAATTTCGCGAAGTTTTCAGAGAACGATTCAGCGGATGACAGCGATGGCATTTGCATTTAGGCCCGAGATATCAACCTCTGAGCCCCCATCCTATTCATAGATAAGTAAATATACATATATAGTATACATATATGTTGCGTATGTGATATAATAATATATATAGTATATGCATTTGTACAGGGTATTTTAAATGACGACTTCAAATATCTCTTGAACTATACGATGAAATTAAGGCCATTATCTTATGCCTCCCTCGAAATCCTACAAATTTTGTCTAAAATATTTTTCTTTAAAATACATTGTTTAAGAGATATTTAAAGTCGTCATTTAAAATAGGATACCCTGTGTACACACACACATACACATATACTTTTTGTTCAGTATTGTATGTTCAATTTATATTCGAGTTATTCTCGCGACAATTTATCACATTCATGGATTGGTTTCGGCTTTTTTCATCAAGTTCACGTTCTTTCAAGTTCGTGAGCTTGCGACCATTGTTAGCAAGAGACCTGAAAGGAAGGGAGAGAGAGAGAGAGAGGGGAGGAAGAAAGAAAGAGAGAAATAGAGATAATGGCCAATCAGCACAAAGCTATAAATAATCAAGAGTTAAATATATTTTATGAAGTACTAAGAGAACCTCACTTAATATTAAATTTAATCGATAAAACAAAGGAAAGAAAAAACAACAAACAGGAAAGGCGAATAGTTAAGTATAATAAATCTTACCCAAGTACAATAAAAAGTGATAAAATTATTACTGTAACTTTTTACTCTGCTTGGGTAAACTCGCTTCCATGCTCGTCTGTCTCTCATATCCATATCGGCGTTGCAGCTGCAACCGGTCCTTTTGTCCGTTAAAACGTCGCCCGTGAGACCGTCAGATGAACGAACAAGCGGGAGCGAGGAAAATATTTTCGTGCGACGATGAGGCTTGCGTGTGTACCGACGGCCACGTCCAGAGAGCTTTTTCTTATAGCGATAGTGTGTAAACTGCGCGGGTCTGTTGTTTATATCGATAAAGATCCGATAATCATTCACAATAAGATTTTCTCATTCTTTTTTCTTTCTCTGCTGAAATATCGCTTCTCAAATCAAATTTTTGGAACTCTATTTATACCTATCTGATATCCTTTTATTAAATTACACTATATTTTTTAAATAAAAACCGACCAAACGGTCAATTTACGCGTAAAGCGTAGCCAATTATATTTAACGAATTAAATATATAGCCGGTAGGGCTTGATAAAATTAGCGCTGTAAAATCGGAAAAAAATATATATCTGCCGTAATTTTTTTTTTGATCACCCAAACTAATTGGGTTTTGGAACAATCCGTGGAGATCAACATGGCAGTCAACGCAGTTAATCGCAATGTGAATGTGATTTAGTCGCGGTAAGTTCGACCAGGCGTCTTGGAATACGATGCGAATTGTTCTTTTATTTTGCAATCGTTTCGAGAATTGCCCAAGTTTTTCGCAGCTAAGTTCGCGCGAGAACATTTTCTTTCTCTCGTCCAAGTTGAACAAACGAAACGACGTTCTACGATCTGTGATCACTATCACTATCATTATTGACGGTATACCAGAAGATCGTAGTTAGACGATTTTGAATTCCAATTCTTATTACGAAATATGCGATCGTAATCTTTGATAAACTTAGGTTTACCTCATTGCGAATTGTAAAGATATACATACTTGTAAATCAAAACCTAATTACGAATAATACCTAAGCTGTTGTGCATATATTTTAAAATAAGAATAAATATTATTTAGGAGAGACACTCTGTGTTAATTATTCCCATCTTCATCTCTGAAATGGATTTAAATGTTGAGTAAAAAAGTTTCGAATTTTGAATAAATGCCCTTTCGCGGTACTTTAGACTCGTTACGATCATTAGATCTGTTATTTTTATCAGTTCCAAAATCGCCGCTACGAGCCGCCACAGTTATTATCGCGAACTGACAAAGTCACGTGAGGTCTTTCAAATAGTCCGGTACAGATTCTCAGTTACAGAGCGGCTCATGGCGGCAGTGCGGGTGCGTTGAAGCCGTTCTGCAATTTTTCCGTGATTTCGGCTCGTTTTAGGTGCGTGAACTGCGTCGAGAATGTCGAAAATAAGTTTGTCGTGGCGACGTTTCGTGTAACAATCGCGGAAATTGAGTGTCTCGCGTAACGGACGCCTAACCTGACAATCGTATACTATGGGACGACTGGAAGTTCGAAATGCTAACCGAAAGAATCTCACGTCGCCGAAAGTAAGTCTCGTGCGTGTGTCGTGGCCAAATATCGCTCAAACTCTCTCGATGTCTCGTACAACAGATCGTCGGGAATACCGCGTGAAGTTTTCGCAATCGTCAGAATACGACGCTCAGTAACGGATCGTACCAGGACAGTGTGGATTCGCGGAATTGTTGCCGCTCAGGATACTTCTCGCGATCTCGACTCGCCGTCTCGTTCTCGAATCATCGTCGGTAAGTGTTGAAAATAAGTCTCGCATGTTTATAGTGTGACGAACCAATTTGTCCGAAAATTCATTTATTTATTTATTAACGAAGAATATATCTCTTTAAGACGAAACGAAGGAAAATATCATTTGTGAAGAAGTAAGCGAAAAAAGTAATAAAATAGAGTAAGATGGGATGAGGAATGTTTGGTCATTATATCCAAACATAAATGATCAGGGAGACCCATGACTTTTAGTCTAATTAATATTAAGGCTTTATTGAAGCTCAATGTGCTCCTTTTAGTCTAATTAATATTAAGGCTTTATCGAAGCTCAGTGTGCTCGTTTTTATATCGAATATCCGCTGCTGTCGATACATTGCTGATATCATAATGTTTAACACTTACGTTAAGCTAGTTTGGAGCGATCTATCTACCTTCGCTCCCGACGGGAGCATGAGCTCGAAACTAACTGTTACGCTCTCTCTTAATTGCTAATTTCTATCAATTATGAATAGACTAGACGGATTGAACTAGAACAAACAGATAAGGAAGACCGCTTCCCCATCTTCGTCCCGGAAACCCTCCCCTTGTTCTTCATCCTACTCTTTCTGTTTCCCTCCTGCGCAGCAGTTGGTCGTAAACGAACTTATAAAAATCCCCGCGCATTTCACACACAACACCCGATTTACGAGGTGAGCGTGGGTGCGACGTCATGATTTGACGGACGACGTATCCCCCAGCAGCACCGAGAAAGAAACGACGGACAAGCCCGGGGTGGGTTCTCTGCGTCCGAACCCGGCGGTGTTCTTCGCGAATAGCCGCGCCGTGTAACGGCGCTAGCCGTACACACACAACGCTCCCAGGTGATAATAACTTCCACGCGCTGTAATCACATAATGTTCATTAATATACATACAGGAGCAGACGGCGGCCGAAAAAGCGAGCGTGAAACTGGAGAAGAGAAATTATTCAAATGAGAAAGAAATTTCTCCACAGTGTGATATCTCTGTCTCGCCACGCTCTCTCCGTCCGCAAAGGAAATGAAATCGCGGCGGGCGTTACTTAGGCGCAAATAGAAGTTTGTTTGATTTCACACCCGAATCTTCGAGAGAAATGTTATCTCTTATCGCGGGTTGCAACAGCGTTGCAACGCATTGTGATTTAAAAGAAAACATTTTTCACCGAAACACCGAATCTGTATAAAAATGATTTTTTACGTATATACAGAAAACATCTTTAAAAGAGAGAAATAATTCGATAAGACACGTTATACGGATTTAAAAAATCAATTATTTCCAAAAGGCGCAATAGGAATACAACAGATTTTAGTAGTGTAAATGTTGACGATTATTAAATATCTTTAGTTTTTCCAAAAACTCTTAAAGCCTCTCCAGAGAAGAAACAAAGTAACGTCTTGTGTATCTCTATTGTAGAAGATAACCAGCTCATGGTTGTGAAGCCCAAACTTCTTAACTGATCCAATATTACGAAACTAATTACGATACTTACAGCATAATCCGGCGTATCTGTTGCTGTAGGACATTCCATAACTGCCACACGCTGGCTGGCCCGATTTGTAAGGTTGATAGCCGAGCACGTTTCCGCTGAAATATAATTTGTAACAATGTAAGAGCGTCTTCCGGATATTTTTCATTCGTGAATTTTTAATTTTTAATTTGTGAATTTCACTGAGCAAGCAAGAACACTGCATATAGTTGTTTCGCGGCAATACTATCAAAAAGTTTAGTCATACGATAGAAAGCAAAATTAATTTACATAGATAACAATATGTATTTTAAATGTATCATATTACCATTTTGTTAACAATTGTTAGGAGAAAAGGCGCGGTTAAAATCAAACTGATTCTAATGAATTAATTTCTTTTTATTACAATTGGTGCAAATTTTTGGTGGAGATTGTCTATATTACGTAAAAGCACACATACAAGTAGTCTTATAGTTAAACAAAAATTGTCAACAGTCATTTACAAAACGACGTTTAAAATTAGAATATTCTCTTGATACCACTGTAATTTTTTATATTAAAATTCTAAATGTAGTTTACAAGTTGAAATTGAAAAATAAGATACAGTGTGGTATAAAGAGACCTTAAAAGCGTCAACTTTAATTACAAATATCTCAAGTTCCAATCTCTTTTTAATTGCGCGAACAGTTACATAATATTTCGATCGATATGTAGTATTTAAGTTATAGCGAGTTACTTTCTGAGAAATTTATTTCACGAGACAACTACTTTACGAAAAGCGTCGTGCACACGAAAGTATCAATTGCACATCACTGAAAATTAATACGTCACCGTGCGAGCGAAGATCGCGCACCTGAAAAATTCCCACCGCGTCAGTCTCTCTCTTTTGCGGGAAAATATTTCAGTTTTCCCCCCCTTTATTGAAACTTTTTATGGTGTGCATGTGGAAGTGCAGCGGAGGAGCGCGGTTACATTTTCGATACGTAAGGAGCGGCGCGTCATCCGTATTCATAAAAGGAAACTGTCCTGGAATTATAAGAAGCCCGCCGGAGGGAGAGAAGTATTTCCCTTCCGCGAATAAAAATCTAGTTCCAGCAATATACTCCCTTTCGACGGGATCGCTCGTATTTCCATACCCGAATGCCGACGAAACGGTAAGAGAGAAGGAGAGAGAAAAAGAGAACAGAACCGAAATAGAATTCTTACCTCGGCCCGTAGTTGCATACATAATTCTTGGTGTATCCGCGAGCCGGGTCGTAGTAGAATGAGTATCCGCATCCCAGCAGAAAAGTGTCGCCCCACACCAGCTGAAATTAATTCTGAATGTTTTTCGTTTCTTAAAGAATTGCTCGCACGAACTTGAAAAGGGTCCATTTCGCGGAAAGGTAGAACCGATTACGCTTGGAATTTTCTTGGAATACGCCCGGGGACAAACGCGGTTCGGCTCAAAGGAGTCTTGAGATCCTTAAAGCTCTAAATACCGGGAAAGCGGGCTGTTTTCTGTCTTTATATGATAGCGTAGGACGGTTTCTTTCACCGGTCCAAGAGATTTCACTCCAAAGAGAAAGCGTCGCGATAGCGCTGATAATTTTTTTATAGCTGTGAGCAATCGCAAAGGGTGCAAGTAATTTAGTGAGAGGAAATGTTACATTAGTTAAATAATATTTTATGTCAAATCCTCGAAGAATTTGCTGCGATGAGAACCCGTTGAAAATCCTTGAGCGTTATATAACTCAATGTTATATAACATTACATTGTTGAATGTGAAATTATAACATAGATATAATGTAATTGCTGCTCGATGTTGACTGGGTTGTTATCACTGTTGTTGCCCACTTCGAAAATATTTAGTTACCGTTATCATTATTCAAGAAATAATGGATCGATACGATTTCCATGATTTTCTTCACCAAGATTAAAAAGACGCATAAAAAGACATTTTTTCGTTTTCCTATTGATAAAAATTAATAATTATATTAGTCGCTGTTAAATATAAATATACACATTGTGTTATTGTTAGTATTACACTAACAATAAAATTGTTATTGAATTGAATCGTTATCGAGAAGTAACAGCAACAGCGTTACAAGTAAGATTTTACTCTCCAACGTTGCTTTTACCTTGCGCGTTTTCGACGAATTGACAAGTCGCTCGCGGAGCGAACATTATTTTCCGCTCGACCAGCCTCAAAAAGATATTCTTCAGCGCGTGTCGATCTCATGAAAATTCATTCGAACAACGACAACAACACCGAGCGACAACGAGTTAACAAGTGTCAGCTGCAGTTCGGAGACCGATAACGCCGATAAATTGCAAGTTTTGCAGGCTTCATTTTCGGCACTGACCTACGAACAAAATCGATCTCTCCTCGACATTCGTCACACCGAATGACTCGAAATTGCGTGCGCGCGAACGAAAGGTTAACCCTCATTTTCGAGCGATATTTACGTTGATGACCTTTTCGTATTTCTGAAAAGATCAGATAATCGGCGCGATAAGCTGGCGAGTTCATTTTATTTTACAGCTTGGGCACGCATTTTATAGTAATCCGATGCAGCGAATCAACGATCGTTGAATAATCAATCGGATCGCAGATCAAGATCACGTATAAATAGTCGATTTATCTTTCAACGTAACACAAAACGATTCTTAATGGACGACGTAAAAGCACTTATAGCGTGCTTATATGCCGTCCAGAAGAACAGTTAATGGCATCGACCTACCGCTATTGCATGAGATTAATATAAATTTTTTCATAACGTATTCATTTCCTTATTTATCCTTCATCAGCGAACCGTATTCGTTCTCGCGTCGAGTTCATGATATAATTGAGACGTTACGAGAGAGAATTGTATGATGAAGTAATATCCTACGATCCGATTATGTTTGTTGTACTTTAAGGGGATGCTATAATTGAGAATAATTTTTGCCGACAAAAAATGCTGATCCTTTTCTACAAAATTTACGTCCTACCCACATACACGCGCGCGTGCGTCGGTTTTTTCTCTAATTTACGCACCTGCGTGTAGTGCCCAGTGGCTTTGCTGTAACCTGTGTGGTAGTACTGCACCTCGTTGAACCAGCTAGAAATTTGCCGTCGCCAATTCGGCTCGCCGTCGTAAAGCCCCGGAGGCCTGGTCGTCCACGTGCGAGCGATGTTCTGTCCTACTGCAAATCTGCCTGCGAATCAACCGCCGATCTTTTAACCGCTCGTCGATTGCGCTCGCCATCACAGACGGATAAAAGGGCGCGCCATCGGGGGGGGG